>NC_090328.1:98274429-98391489 GCF_035084215.1 Heptranchias perlo | reverse complement strand
TAGAGTTCGGATCGCGGTGGGAGAGATCGGATCGTGGGGGGAGAGATCGGATCGCTGGGGGAGAGATCGGATCGCGGTGGGAGAGTTCGGATCGCGGTGGGAGAGATCGGATCGTGGGGGGAGAGATCGGATCGCTGGGGGAGAGATCGGATCGCTGGGGGAGAGATCGGATCGTGGGGGGAGAGATCGGATCGCGGGGGGAGAGATCGGATCGCGGGGGGAGAGATCGGATCGTGGGGGGAGAGATCGGATCGCTGGGGGAGAGATCGGATCGCTGGGGGAGAGATCGGATCGTGGGGGGAGAGATCGGATCGTGGGGGGAGAGATCGGATCGCTGGGGGAGAGATCGGATTGTGGGGGAGAGATCGGATCGCTGGGGGAGAGATCGGATCGTGGGGGGAGAGATCGGATCGTGGGGGGAGAGATCGGATCGCTGGGGGAGAGATCGGATCGCTGGGGGAGAGATCGGATCGTGGGGGGAGAGATCGGATCGTGGGGGGAGAGATCGGATCGTGGGGGGAGATCGGATCGTGGGGGGAGAGATCGGATCGTGGGGGGAGAGATCGGATCGCTGGGGGAGAGATCGGATCGCTGGGGGAGAGATCGGATCGCTGGGGGAGAGATCGGATCGTGGGGGGAGAGATCGGATAGTGGGGGGAGAGATCGGATCGTGGGGGGAGATCGGATAGTGGGGGGAGAGATCGGATCGTGGGGGGAGAGATCGGATCGTGGGGGGAGAGATCGGATCGCGGGGGGAGAGATCGGATCGCGGGGTAGAGATCGGATCGCTGGGGGAGAGATCGGATCGCGGGGGGAGAGATCGGATCGCGGGGGGAGAGATCGGATCGCGGGGGGAGAGATCGGATCGTGGGGGGAGATCGGAACGCGGTGGGAGAGATCGGATCGCGGTGGGAGAGATCGGATCGTGGGGGGGATATTGGATCGTGGGGGGGAGATCGGATCGTGGGGGGGGAGATCGGATCGTGGGGGGGAGATCGGATCGCGGGGGGAGAGATCAGATCGTGGGGGAGAGATCGGATCGTGGGGGGGAGATCGGATCGCTGGGGGAGAGATCGGATCGTGGGGGGAGCGATCGGATCGTGGGGGGAGAGATCGGATCGTGGGGGGGGAGATCGGATCGTGGGGGGAGAGATCGGATCGCGGGGGGAGAGATCGGATCGTGGGGGGGAGATCGGATCGCGGGGGGAGAGATCGGATCGTGGGGGGGAGGTCGGATCGTGGGGGGAGAGATCGGATCGTGGGGGGGAGATCGGGTCATGGGGGGAGAGATCGGATCGTGGGGGGAGCGATCGGATCGTGGGGGGAGAGATCGGATCGCGGGGGGAGAGATCGGATCGTGGGGGGGGAGATCGGATCGTGGGGGGAGAGATCGGATCGCGGGGGGAGAGATCGGATCGTGGGGGGGGAGATCGGATCGTGGGGGGAGAGATCGGATCACGGTGGGAGAGTTCGGATCGCGGTGGGAGAGATCGGATCGCTGGGGGAGAGATCGGATCGTGGGGGGAGAGATCGGATCGTGGGGGGAGAGATCGGATTGTGTGGAGGGAGAGATCGGATTGTGTGGAGGGAGAGATCGGATTGTGTGGAGGGAGAGATTGGATCATGGTGGGAGAGATCGGATTGTGGGGGAGAGATCAGATCGTGGGTGGGAGAGATCGGATTGTGGGGGAGAGATCGGATCATGGGGGGGAGATCGGATCGTGGGGGGAGAGATCGGATCGTGGGGGGGAGATCGGATCGTGGGGGGAGAGATCGGATCGTGGGGGGAGAGATCGGATTGTGTGGAGGGAGAGATCGGATTGTGTGGAGGGAGAGATTGGATCATGGTGGGAGAGATCGGATTGTGGGGGAGAGATCAGATCGTGGGTGGGAGAGATCGGATTGTGGGGGAGAGATCGGATCGTGGGGGGAGAGATCGGATCGTGGGGGGAGAGATCGGATCGTGGGGGGAGAGATCGGATCGTGGGGGGGGAGATCGGATCGTGGGGGGGAGATTGGATCGTGGGGGGGAGATCGGATCGTGGGAGGGAGATCGGATCGTGGGGGGGAGATTGGATCGTGGGGGGGAGATCGGATCGTGGGAGGGAGATCGGATCGTGGGGGGGGAGATCGGATCGTGGGGGGAGAGATCGGATCGTGGGGGAGAGATCGGATCGTGGGGGGGGAGATCGGATCGTGGGGGGAGAGATCGGATCGTGGGGGGAGAGATCGGATCGTGGGGGGGAGATCAGATCGTGGGGGGGAGATCGGATCGCGGGGGGGAGATCGGATCGTGGGGGGAGAGATCGGATCGTGGGGAGGGAGAGATCGGATCGTGGGGAGGGAGAGATCGGATCGTGGGGGGGAGATGGGATCGTGGGGGGGAGATTGGATCGTGGGGGGAGAGATCGGATCGTGGGGGGGGAGATTGGATCGTGGGGGGAGAGATCGGATCGTGGGGGGAGAGATCAGATTGCAGGAGGAGAGATCGGATCGCGGGGGGAGAGATCGGATCGTGGGGGGAGAGATCGGATCGTGGGGGGAGAGATCGGATCGTGGGGGGAGAGATCGGATCGCGGTGGGAGAGATCAGATCGTGGGGGGAGAGATCGGATCGTGGGGGAGAGATCGGATCGTGGGGGGAGAGATCGGATCGTGGGGGGAGAGATCGGATCGTGGGGGGGGAGATCGGATCGTGGGGGAGAGATCGGATCGTGGGGGGAGAGATCAGATCGCGGGGGGAGAGATCGGATCACGGTGGGAGAGATCAGATCGTGGGGGGAGAGATCGGATCGTGGGGGGAGAGATCAGATCGCGGGGGGAGAGATCAGATCGTGGGGGGAGAGATCGGATCACGGTGGGAGAGATCGGATCGTGGGGGGAGAGATCAGATCGTGGGGGGAGAGATCGGATCACGGTGGGAGAGATCGGATCGTGGGGGGAGAGATCGGATCGCTGGGGGAGAGATCGGATCGTGGGGGGAGAGATCGGATCGCGGTGGGAGAGATCGGATCGTGGGGGGAGAGATCGGATCGCTGGGGGAGAGATCGGATCGCTGGGGGAGAGATCGGATCGCTGGGGGAGAGATCGGATCGTGGGGGGAGAGATCGGATCGCGGGGGGAGAGATCGGATCGTGGGGGGAGAGATCGGATCGCGGTGGGAGAGTTCGGATCGCGGTGGGAGAGATCGGATCGTGGGGGGAGAGATCGGATCGCTGGGGGAGAGATCGGATCGCGGTGGGAGAGTTCGGATCGCGGTGGGAGAGATCGGATCGTGGGGGGAGAGATCGGATCGCTGGGGGAGAGATCGGATCGCTGGGGGAGAGATCGGATCGTGGGGGGAGAGATCGGATCGCGGGGGGAGAGATCGGATCGCGGGGGGAGAGATCGGATCGTGGGGGGAGAGATCGGATCGCTGGGGGAGAGATCGGATCGCTGGGGGAGAGATCGGATCGTGGGGGGAGAGATCGGATCGTGGGGGGAGAGATCGGATCGCTGGGGGAGAGATCGGATTGTGGGGGAGAGATCGGATCGCTGGGGGAGAGATCGGATCGTGGGGGGAGAGATCGGATCGTGGGGGGAGAGATCGGATCGCTGGGGGAGAGATCGGATCGCTGGGGGAGAGATCGGATCGTGGGGGGAGAGATCGGATCGTGGGGGGAGAGATCGGATCGTGGGGGGAGATCGGATCGTGGGGGGAGAGATCGGATCGTGGGGGGAGAGATCGGATCGCTGGGGGAGAGATCGGATCGCTGGGGGAGAGATCGGATCGCTGGGGGAGAGATCGGATCGTGGGGGGAGAGATCGGATAGTGGGGGGAGAGATCGGATCGTGGGGGGAGATCGGATAGTGGGGGGAGAGATCGGATCGTGGGGGGAGAGATCGGATCGCGGTGGGAGAGATCGGATCGTGGGGGGAGAGATCGGATCATGGGGGGAGATCGGATCGCGGGGGGGAGAGATCGGATCGTGGGGGGAGAGATCGGATCGTGGGGGGAGAGATCGGATCGTGGGGGGAGAGATCGGATCGCGGGGGGAGAGATCGGATCGCGGGGTAGAGATCGGATCGCTGGGGGAGAGATCGGATCGCGGGGGGAGAGATCGGATCGCGGGGGGAGAGATCGGATCGCGGGGGGAGAGATCGGATCGTGGGGGGAGATCGGAACGCGGTGGGAGAGATCGGATCGCGGTGGGAGAGATCGGATCGTGGGGGGGATATTGGATCGTGGGGGGGAGATCGGATCGTGGGGGGGGAGATCGGATCGTGGGGGGGAGATCGGATCGCGGGGGGAGAGATCAGATCGTGGGGGAGAGATCGGATCGTGGGGGGGAGATCGGATCGCTGGGGGAGAGATCGGATCGTGGGGGGAGCGATCGGATCGTGGGGGGAGAGATCGGATCGTGGGGGGGGAGATCGGATCGTGGGGGGAGAGATCGGATCGCGGGGGGAGAGATCGGATCGTGGGGGGGAGATCGGATCGCGGGGGGAGAGATCGGATCGTGGGGGGGAGGTCGGATCGTGGGGGGAGAGATCGGATCGTGGGGGGGAGATCGGGTCATGGGGGGAGAGATCGGATCGTGGGGGGAGCGATCGGATCGTGGGGGGAGAGATCGGATCGCGGGGGGAGAGATCGGATCGTGGGGGGGGAGATCGGATCGTGGGGGAGAGATCGGATCGTGGGGGGGGAGATCGGATCGTGGGGGGAGAGATCGGATCACGGTGGGAGAGTTCGGATCGCGGTGGGAGAGATCGGATCGCTGGGGGAGAGATCGGATCGTGGGGGGAGAGATCGGATCGTGGGGGGAGAGATCGGATCGTGGGGGGAGAGATCGGATTGTGTGGAGGGAGAGATCGGATTGTGTGGAGGGAGAGATCGGATTGTGTGGAGGGAGAGATTGGATCATGGTGGGAGAGATCGGATTGTGGGGGAGAGATCAGATCGTGGGTGGGAGAGATCGGATTGTGGGGGAGAGATCGGATCATGGGGGGGAGATCGGATCGTGGGGGGAGAGATCGGATCGTGGGGGGGAGATCGGATCGTGGGGGGAGAGATCGGATCGCTGGGGGAGAGATCGGATCGTGGGGGGAGAGATCGGATCGCGGTGGGAGAGATCGGATCGTGGGGGGAGAGATCGGATCGCTGGGGGAGAGATCGGATCGCTGGGGGAGAGATCGGATCGCTGGGGGAGAGATCGGATCGTGGGGGGAGAGATCGAATCGCGGGGGGAGAGATCGGATCGTGGGGGGAGAGATCGGATCGCGGTGGGAGAGTTCGGATCGCGGTGGGAGAGATCGGATCGTGGGGGGAGAGATCGGATCGCTGGGGGAGAGATCGGATCGCTGGGGGAGAGATCGGATCGTGGGGGGAGAGATCGGATCGCGGGGGGAGAGATCGGATCGCGGGGGGAGAGATCGGATCGTGGGGGGAGAGATCGGATCGCTGGGGGAGAGATCGGATCGCTGGGGGAGAGATCGGATCGTGGGGGGAGAGATCGGATCGTGGGGGGAGAGATCGGATCGCTGGGGGAGAGATCGGATTGTGGGGGAGAGATCGGATCGCTGGGGGAGAGATCGGATCGTGGGGGGAGAGATCGGATCGTGGGGGGAGAGATCGGATCGCTGGGGGAGAGATCGGATCGCTGGGGGAGAGATCGGATCGTGGGGGGAGAGATCGGATCGTGGGGGGAGAGATCGGATCGTGGGGGGAGATCGGATCGTGGGGGGAGAGATCGGATCGTGGGGGGAGAGATCGGATCGCTGGGGGAGAGATCGGATCGCTGGGGGAGAGATCGGATCGCTGGGGGAGAGATCGGATCGTGGGGGGAGAGATCGGATAGTGGGGGGAGAGATCGGATCGTGGGGGGAGATCGGATAGTGGGGGGAGAGATCGGATCGTGGGGGGAGAGATCGGATCGTGGGGGGAGAGATCGGATCGCGGGGGGAGAGATCGGATCGCGGGGTAGAGATCGGATCGCGGGGGGAGAGATCGGATCGTGGGGGGGAGGTCGGATCGTGGGGGGAGAGATCGGATCGTGGGGGGAGAGATCGGATCGTGGGGGGAGAGATCGGATCGCTGGGGGAGAGATCGGATCGCGGGGGGAGAGATCGGATCGCGGGGGGAGAGATCGGATCGCGGGGGGAGAGATCGGATCGTGGGGGGAGATCGGAACGCGGTGGGAGAGATCGGATCGCGGTGGGAGAGATCGGATCGTGGGGGGGATATTGGATCGTGGGGGGGAGATCGGATCGTGGGGGGGGAGATCGGATCGTGGGGGGGAGATCGGATCGCGGGGGGAGAGATCAGATCGTGGGGGAGAGATCGGATCGTGGGGGGGAGATCGGATCGCTGGGGGAGAGATCGGATCGTGGGGGGAGCGATCGGATCGTGGGGGGAGAGATCGGATCGTGGGGGGGGAGATCGGATCGTGGGGGGAGAGATCGGATCGCGGGGGGAGAGATCGGATCGTGGGGGGGAGATCGGATCGCGGGGGGAGAGATCGGATCGTGGGGGGGAGGTCGGATCGTGGGGGGAGAGATCGGATCGTGGGGGGGAGATCGGGTCATGGGGGGAGAGATCGGATCGTGGGGGGAGCGATCGGATCGTGGGGGGAGAGATCGGATCGCGGGGGGAGAGATCGGATCGTGGGGGGGGAGATCGGATCGTGGGGGAGAGATCGGATCGTGGGGGGGGAGATCGGATCGTGGGGGGAGAGATCGGATCACGGTGGGAGAGTTCGGATCGCGGTGGGAGAGATCGGATCGCTGGGGGAGAGATCGGATCGTGGGGGGAGAGATCGGATCGTGGGGGGAGAGATCGGATTGTGTGGAGGGAGAGATCGGATTGTGTGGAGGGAGAGATCGGATTGTGTGGAGGGAGAGATTGGATCATGGTGGGAGAGATCGGATTGTGGGGGAGAGATCAGATCGTGGGTGGGAGAGATCGGATTGTGGGGGAGAGATCGGATCATGGGGGGGAGATTGGATCGTGGGGGGGAGATCGGATCGTGGGAGGGAGATCGGATCGTGGGGGGGGAGATCGGATCGTGGGGGGAGAGATCGGATCGTGGGGGAGAGATCGGATCGTGGGGGGGGAGATCGGATCGTGGGGGGAGAGATCGGATCGTGGGGGGAGAGATCGGATCGTGGGAGGGAGATCGGATCGTGGGGGGGAGATCGGATCGTGGGGGGAGAGATCGGATCGTGGGGGAGAGATCGGATCGTGGGGAGGGAGAGATCGGATCGTGGGGAGGGAGAGATCGGATCGTGGGGGGGAGATGGGATCGTGGGGGGGAGATCGGATCATGGGGGGGGAGATTGGATCGTGGGGGGAGAGATCGGATCGTGGGGGGAGAGATCAGATTGCAGGAGGAGAGATCGGATCGCGGGGGGAGAGATCGGATCGTGGGGGGAGAGATCGGATCGTGGGGGGAGAGATCGGATCGTGGGGGGAGAGATCGGATCGCGGGGGGAGAGATCGGATCGTGGGGGGAGAGATCGGATCGTGGGGGGAGAGATCGGATCGTGGGGGGGGAGATCGGATCGTGGGGGAGAGATCGGATCGTGGGGGGAGAGATCAGATCGCGGGGGGAGAGATCGGATCACGGTGGGAGAGATCAGATCGTGGGGGGAGAGATCGGATCGTGGGGGGAGAGATCAGATCGCGGGGGGAGAGATCAGATCGTGGGGGGAGAGATCGGATCACGGTGGGAGAGATCGGATCGTGGGGGGAGAGATCAGATCGTGGGGGGAGAGATCGGATCACGGTGGGAGAGATCGGATCGTGGGGGGAGAGATCGGATCGTGGGGGAGAGATCGGATCGTGGGGGGAGAGATCAGATCGTGGGGGGAGAGATCGGATCGTGGGGGAGAGATCGGATCGTGGGGGAGAGATCGGATCGCGGGGAGGGAGAGATTGGATCGCGTGGAGGGAGAGATTGGATCGCGTGGAGGGAGAGATCGGATCGCGGGGAGGGAGAGATCGGATCGGGGGGAGTGATCGGATCGCGGGGGGGGGGAGAGAGTTCGGATCGCGGGGGAGAGATCGGATTGCGGGGAGGGAGAGATCAGGTTGTGTGGAGGGAGAGATCGGATCGCTAGGGGAGAGATCGGATCGTGGGGAGGGAGAGATCGGATTGCAGGGGGAGAGATCGGATCGTGGGGGGAGAGATCGGATCGTGGGGGGAGAGATCGGATCGTGGGGGGAGAGATCGGATCGTGGGGGGGAGATCGGATCGTGGGGGGAGAGATCGGATCGCGGTGGGAGAGATCGGATCGTGGGGGGAGATGGGATCGTGGGGGGAGAGATCGGATTGTGGGGGGGAGATGGGATCGTGGGGGGGAGATCGGATTGTGGGGGGGAGATGGGATCGTGGGGGGGAGATGGGATCGTGGGGGGAGATGGGTTCGTGGGGGGAGATGGGTTCGTGGGGGGAGAGATCGGATCGTGGGGGGGAGATCGGATCGTGGGGGGGAGATCGGATCGTGGGGGGAGAGATCGGATCGTGGGGGGGGAGATCGGATCGTGGGGGGGAGATGGGATCGTGGGGGGAGAGATCGGATCGTGGGGGGAGATGGGATCGTGGGGGGAGAGATCGGATTGTGGGGGGGAGATGGGATCGTGGGGGGGAGATGGGATCGTGGGGGGAGATGGGATCGTGGGGGGAGATGGGTTCGTGGGGGGAGAGATCGGATCGTGGGGGGAGAGATCGGATCGTGGGGGGAGAGATCGGATCGTGGGGGGGAGATCGGATCGTGGGGGGAGAGATCGGATCGTGGGGGGAGAGATCGGATCGTGGGGGGGAGATCGGATCGTGGGGGGAGATGGGATCGTGGGGGGAGAGATCGGATCGTGGGGGGAGAGATCGGATCGTGGGGGGAGAGATCGGATCGTGGGGGGGGAGATCGGATCGTGGGGGGGAGATCGGATCGTGGGGGGAGAGATCAGATCGTGGGGGGGAGATTGGATCGTGGGGGGGAGATGGGATCGTGGGGGGAGATGGGATCGTGGGGGGAGAGATCGGATCGCGGTGGGAGAGATCGGATCGTGGGGGGAGAGATCGGATCGTGGGGGGGAGATCGGATCGTGGGGGGAGAGATCGGATCGTGGGGGGGAGATCGGATCGTGGGGGGAGAGATCGGATCGTGGGGGGGAGATCGGATCGTGGGGGGAGCGATCGGATCGTGGGAGGGAGATCGGATCGTGGGGGGAGAGATCGGATCGTGGGGGGGAGATCGGATCGTGGGGGAGAGATCGGATCGTGGGGGGGAGATCGGATCGTGGGGGGAGAGATCGGATCGTGGGGGGAGAGATCAGATCGTGGGGGGGAGATCGGATCGTGGGGGGGAGATCGGATCGTGGGGGGAGAGATCGGATCGTGGGGGGGAGATCGGATCGTGGGGGAGAGATCGGATCGTGGGGGGGAGATCGGATCGTGGGGGAGAGATCGGATCGTGGGGGGGAGATCGGATCGTGGGGGGAGAGATCGGATCGTGGGGGGGAGATCGGATCGTGGGGGGAGAGATCGGATCGTGGGGGGGAGATCGGATCGTGGGGGAGAGATCGGATCGCGGTGGGAGAGATCGGATCGCGGTGGGAGAGATCGGATCGCGGTGGGAGAGATCGGATCGTGGGGGAGAGATCGGATCGTGGGGGAGAGATCGGATCGCGGTGGGAGAGATCGGATCGCGGTGGGAGAGATCGGATCGCGGTGGGAGAGATCGGATCGTGGGGGGAGAGATCGGATCGTGGGGGGAGAGATCGGATCGCGGTGGGAGAGATCGGATCGCGGGGGGAGAGATCGGATCGCAGTGGGAGAGATCGGATCGTGGGGGGAGAGATCGGATCGCGGTGGGAGAGATCGGATCGTGGGGGGAGAGATCGGATCGTGGGGGGAGAGATCGGATCGCGGTGGGAGAGATCGGATCGCGGGGGGAGAGATCGGATCGCAGTGGGAGAGATCGGATCGTGGGGGGAGAGATCGGATCGCGGTGGGAGAGATCGGATCGCGGGGGGAGAGATCGGATCGCGGGGGGAGAGATCGGATCGCGGTGGGAGAGATCGGATCGTGGGGGGAGAGATCGGATCGCGGTGGGAGAGATCGGATCGCGGGGGGAGAGATCGGATCGCGGGGGGGAGATGGGATCGCGGTGGGAGAGATCGGATCGCGGGGGGGAGATCGGATCGTGGGGGGAGAGATCGGATCGCTGGGGGAGAGATCGGATCGTGGGGGAGAGATCGGATCGCAGTGGGAGAGATCGGATCGTGGGGGGGAGATCGGATCGTGGGGGGAGAGATCGGATCGCTGGGGGAGAGATCGGATCGTGGGGGGAGAGATCGGATCGCGGGGGGAGAGATCGGATCGCGGTGGGAGAGATCGGATCGCGGGGGGAGAGATCGGATCGTGGGGGGAGAGATCGGATCGTGGGGGGAGAGATCGGATCGCGGTGGGAGAGATCGGATCGTGGGGGGGAGAGATCGGATCGTGGGGGGAGAGATCGGATCGTGGGGGGAGAGATCGGATCGCGGTGGGAGAGATCGGATCGTGGGGGGAGATCGGATCGTGGGGGGAGATCGGATCGCGGTGGGAGAGATCGGATCGTGGGGGGAGAGATCGGATCGTGGGGGGAGAGATCGGATCGTGGGGGGAGATCGGATCGTGGGGGGAGAGATCGGATCGCGGTGGGAGAGATCGGATCGCGGTGGGAGAGATCGGATCGTGGGGGGGAGATCGGATCGCGGGGGGAGAGATCGGATCGCGGGGGGAGAGATCGGATCGTGGGGGGAGAGATCGGATCGTGGGGGAGAGATCGGATCGTGGGGGGGAGATCGGATCGCGGGGGGAGAGATCGGATCGCGGGGGAAGAGATCGGATCGCGGGGGGAGAGATCGGATCGCGGGGGGAGAGATCAGATCGTGGGGGGAGAGATCGGATCGTGGGGGGAGATCGGATCGCGGGGGGAGAGATCAGATCGTGGGGGAGAGATCGGATCGTGGGGGGGAGATCGGATCGTGGGGGGAGAGATCGGATCGTGGGGGAGAGATCGGATCGTGGGGGGAGAGATCGGATCGTGGGGGGAGAGATCGGATCGTGGGGGGGAGATCGGATCGTGGGGGGAGAGATCGGATCGTGGGGGAGAGATCGGATCGTGGGGGGGAGATTGGATCGTGGGGGGGAGATCGGATCGCGGGGGGAGAGATCAGATCGTGGGGGAGAGATCGGATCGTGGGGGGGAGATCGGATCGTGGGGGGAGCGATCGGATCGTGGGGGGAGAGATCGGATCGCGGGGGGAGAGATCGGATCGTGGGGGGGGAGATCGGATCGTGGGGGGGGAGATCGGATCGTGGGGGGAGAGATCGGATCACGGTGGGAGAGATCGGATCGTGGGGGGAGAGATCGGATCGTGGGGGGAGAGATCGGATCGCGGTGGGAGAGTTCGGATCGCGGTGGGAGAGATCGGATCGCTGGGGGAGAGATCGGATCGTGGGGGGAGAGATCGGATTGTGTGGAGGGAGAGATCGGATTGTGTGGAGGGAGAGATTGGATTGTGTGGAGGGAGAGATCGGATCACGGTGGGAGAGATCGGATTGTGGGGGAGAGATCGGATCGTGGGGGAGAGATCGGATCGTGGGGGGAGAGATCGGATTGTGTGGAGGGAGAGATCGGATTGTAGGTGGGAGATCGGATCGCGGTGGGAGAGATCGGATTGTGGGGGAGAGATCGGATCATGGGGGGAGAGATCGGATTGTGTGGAGGGAGAGATCGGATCGTGGGGGAGAGATCGGATTGTGTGGAGGGAGAGATCGGATTGTGGGTGGGAGATCGGATCACGGTGGGAGAGATCGGATTGTGGGGGAGAGATCGGATCATGGGGGGAGATCGGATCGTGGGGGAGAGATCGGATCGTGGGGGAGAGATCGGATTGTGTGGAGGGAGAGATCGGATCACGGTGGGAGAGATCGGATCGTGGGGGAGAGATCGGATCGTGGGTGGGAGATCGGATCGCGGTGGGAGAGATCGGATCGTGGGGGGAGAGATCGGATCATGGGGGGAGAGATCGGATTGTGTGGAGGGAGAGATCGGATCACGGTGGGAGAGATCGGATTGTGGGGGAGAGATCGGATTGTGGGGGAGAGATCGGATCGTGGGGGGGGAGATTGGATCGTGGGGGGGGAGATCGGATCGTGGGGGGGGAGATCGGATCGTGGGGGGGGAGATCGGATCGTGGGGGGAGATTGGATCGTGGGGGGGAGATCGGATCGTGGGGGGGGAGATCGGATCGTGGGGGGGGAGATCGGATCGTGGGGGGAGATTGGATCGTGGGGGGGAGATCGGATCGTGGGGGGGGAGATCGGATCGTGGGGGGGAGATCGGATCGTGGGGGGAGATCGGATCGTGGGGGGAGAGATCGGATTGTGGGGGAGAGATCGGATCGTGGGAGGGAGATCGGATCGTGGGGGGAGAGATCAGATCATGGGGGGGGAGATTGGATCGTGGGGGGAGAGATCGGATCGTGGGGGGAGAGATCAGATTGCAGGAGGAGAGATCGGATCGCGGGGGGAGAGATCGGATCGTGGGGGGAGAGATCGGATCGTGGGGGGAGAGATCGGATCGTGGGGGGAGAGATCGGATCGTGGGGGAGAGATCGGATCGTGGGGGGGGAGATCGGATCGTGGGGGGAGAGATCAGATTGCAGGAGGAGAGATCGGATCGTGGGGGAGAGATCGGATCGTGGGGGGAGAGATCGGATCGTGGGGGGAGAGATCGGATCGTGGGGGGAGAGATCGGATCGTGGGGGGAGAGATCGGATCGTGGGGGAGAGATCGGATCGTGGGGGGGAGAAATCGGATCGTGGGGGGAGAGATCGGATCGTGGGGGGAGAGATCGGATCGCGGTGGGAGAGATCGGATCGTGGGGGGAGAGATCGGATCGTGGGGGGAGAGATCGGATCGTGGGGGGAGAGATCGGATCGTGGGGGGGGAGATCGGATCGTGGGGGGAGAGATCGGATCGTGGGGGGAGAGATCGGATCGTGGGGGGAGAGATCGGATCGTGGGGGGAGAGATCGGATCGTGGGGGGAGAGATCGGATCGTGGGGGGGGAGATCGGATCGTGTGGAGGGAGATCGGATCGTGGGGGGAGAGATCGGATCGTGGGGGGGGAGATCGGATCACGGTGGGAGAGATCGGATCGTGGGGGGAGAGATCGGATCGTGGGGGGAGAGATCGGATCGCGGTGGGAGAGATCGGATCGTGGGGGGAGAGATCGGATCGTGGGGGGAGAGATCAGATCGCGGGGGGAGAGATCGGATCGTGGGGGGAGAGATCGGATCGCGGGGGGAGAGATCAGATCGTGGGGGGAGAGATCGGATCGTGGGGGGAGAGATCAGATCGTGGGGGGAGAGATCGGATCACGGTGGGAGAGATCGGATCGTGGGGGGAGAGATCAGATTGCAGGAGGAGAGATCGGATCGCGGGGGGGGAGATCGGATCGCGGGGGGAGAGATCGGATCGTGGGGGAGAGATCGGATCGTGGGGGGGGAGATCGGATCGTGGGGGGAGAGATCGGATCGCTGGGGGAGAGATCGGATCGTGGGGGGAGAGATCGGATCGCGGGGAGGGAGAGATTGGATCGCGTGGAGGGAGAGATTGGATCGCGTGGAGGGAGAGATTGGATCGTGGGGGAGAGATCGGATCGGGGGGAGAGATTGGATCGGGGGGAGAGATTGGATCGTGGGGGGAGAGATCGGATCGCGGTGGGAGAGATCGGATCGTGGGGGGAGAGATCGGATCGTGGGGGGAGAGATCGGATCGCTGGGGGAGAGATCGGATCGTGGGGGGAGAGATCGGATCGTGGGGGGAGAGATCGGATCGCGGGGGGAGAGATCGGATCGTGGGGGGAGAGATCGGATCGCGGTGGGAGAGATCGGATCGCGGTGGGAGAGATCGGATCGCGGTGGGAGAGATCGGATCGCGGGGGGAGAGATCGGATCGCTGGGGGAGAGATCGGATCGCTGGGGGAGAGATCGGATCGCGGGGGGAGAGATCGGATCGTGGGGGGAGAGATCGGATCGCTGGGGGAGAGATCGGATCGCTGGGGGAGAGATCGGATCGTGGGGGGGAGAGATCGGATCGTGGGGGGGGAGATCGGATCGTGGGGGGGGAGATCGGATCGTGGGGGGAGAGATCGGATCGTGGGGGGAGAGATCGGATCGCGGTGGGAGAGATCGGATCGCGGTGGGAGAGATCGGATCGTGGGGGGAGAGATCGGATCATGGGGGGGAGATCGGATCGTGGGGGGAGAGATCGGATCGTGGGGGGAGAGATCGGATCGTGGGGGGAGAGATCGGATCGTGGGGGGAGAGATCGGATCGTGGGGGGAGAGATCGGATCGTGGGGGGAGATCGGATCGCGGGGGGAGAGATCGGATCGCGGGGGGGGAGATCGGATCATGGAGGGAGAGATCGGATCGCGGGGGGAGAGATCGGATCGTGGGGGGAGATCGGATCGCGGGGGGAGAGATCGGATCATGGAGGGAGAGATCGGATCGCGGGGGGAGAGATCGGATCGTGGGGGGAGATCGGATCGTGGGGGGAGAGATCGGATCGTGGGGGGAGATCGGATCGTGGGGGAGAGATCGGATCGTGGGGGGAGAGATCGGATCGTGGGGGGAGAGATCGGATCGTGGGGGGAGAGATCGGATCGCGGTGGGAGAGATCGGATCGCGGTGGGAGAGATCGGATCGTGGGGGGAGAGATCGGATCATGGGGGGGAGATCGGATCGTGGGGGGAGAGATCGGATCGTGGGGGGAGAGATCGGATCGTGGGGGGAGAGATCGGATCGTGGGGGGAGAGATCGGATCGTGGGGGGAGAGATCGGATCGTGGGGGGAGATCGGATCGCGGGGGGAGAGATCGGATCGCGGGGGGGGAGATCGGATCGCGGGGGGAGAGATCGGATCGTGGGGGGAGAGATCGGATCGTGGGGGGAGAGATCGGATCGTGGGGGGAGAGATCGGATCGTGGGGGGAGATCGGATCGTGGGGGGAGAGATCGGATCGTGGGGAGAGATCGGATCGTGGGGGGAGAGATCGGATCGCGGGGGGAGAGATCGGATCGTGGGGGGAGATCGGATCGCGGGGGGAGAGATCGGATCATGGAGGGAGAGATCGGATCGCGGGGGGAGAGATCGGATCGTGGGGGGAGATCGGATCGCGGGGGGGGAGATCGGATCGTGGGGGGGGAGATCGGATCGTGGGGGGAGAGATCAGATCGTGGGGGAGAGATCGGATCGTGGGGGGAGAGATCAGATCGTGGGGGGAGAGATCGGACCGTGGGGGGGAGATCGGATCGTGGGGGGAGATCGGATCGTGGGGGGAGAGATCAGATCGTGGGGGGAGAGATCGGATCGTGGGGGGAGAGATCAGATCGTGGGGGGAGAGATCGGATCGTGGGGGGAGAGATCAGATCGTGGGGGGAGAGATCGGATCGTGGGGGGGAGATCGGATCGTGGGGGGAGAGATCGGATCGTGGGGGGAGAGATCGGATCGTGGGGGGAGAGATCGGATCGTGGGGGGGGAGATCGGATCGTGGGGGGAGAGATCCGATCGTGGGGGGAGAGATCGGATCGCGGTGGGAGAGATCGGATCGTGGGGGGAGAGATCGGATCGTGGGGGGAGAGATCGGATCGTGGGGGGAGAGATCGGATCGTGGGGGGAGAGATCGGATCGTGGGGGGGAGAGATCGGATCGTGGGGGGGAGATCGGATCGTGGGGGGGGAGATCGGATCGCGGTGGGAGAGATCGGATCGTGGGGGGAGATCGGATCGTGGGGGGAGATCGGATCGTGGGGGGAGAGATCGGATCGTGGGGGGGAGAGATCGGATCGTGGGGGGGAGATCGGATCGTGGGGGGGGAGATCGGATCGTGGGGGGAGAGATCGGATCGTGGGGGAGAGATCGGATCGTGGGGGGAGAGATCGGATCGTGGGGGGAGATCGGATCGTGGGGGGGGAGATCGGATCGTGGGGGGGGAGATCGGATCGTGGGGGGGGAGATCGGATCGCGGTGGGAGAGATCGGATCGTGGGGGGAGATCGGATCGTGGGGGGAGATCGGATCGTGGGGGGAGAGATCGGATCGTGGGGGGAGATCGGATCGTGGGGGGGGAGATCGGATCGTGGGGGGGGAGATCGGATCGCGGTGGGAGAGATCGGATCGTGGGGGGAGAGATCGGATCGTGGGGGGAGAGATCGGATCGTGGGGGGAGATCGGATCGTGGGGGGGGAGATCGGATCGCGGTGGGAGAGATCGGATCGTGGGGGGAGAGATCGGATCGTGGGGGGAGAGATCGGATCGCGGTGGGAGAGATCGGATCGTGGGGGGAGATCGGATCGTGGGGGGAGATCGGATCGTGGGGGGAGAGATCGGATCGTGGGGGGGAGAGATCGGATCGTGGGGGGGAGATCGGATCGTGGGGGGGGAGATCGGATCGTGGGGGGAGAGATCAGATCGTGGGGGGAGAGATCGGATCGTGGGGGGGAGATCGGATCGTGGGGGGAGAGATCGGATCGTGGGGGGAGAGATCGGATCGTGTGGGAGAGATCGGATCGTGGGGGGAGAGATCGGATCGCGGGGGGAGATCGGATCGTGGGGGGAGATCGGATAGTGGGGGGAGAGATCGGATCGTGGGGGGAGAGATCGGATCGTGGGGGGAGATCGGATCGTGGGGGGAGAGATCGGATTGTGGGGGGAGAGATCGGATCGTGGGGGGGAGAGATCGGATTGTGGGGGAGATCGGATCGTGGGGGGAGAGATCGGATCGCGGGGGGAGATCGGATCGTGGGGGGAGAGATCGGATCGTGGGGGGAGAGATCGGATCGCTGGGGGAGAGATCGGATCGTGGGGGGAGAGATCGGATCGTGGGGGGAGAGATCGGATCGTGGGGGGAGAGATCGGATCGCTAGGGGAGAGATCGGATCGTGGGGGGAGAGATCGGATCGTGGGGGGAGAGATCGGATCGTGGGGGGAGAGATTGGATTGTGTGGAGGGAGATCGGATCGCGGTGGGAGAGATCGGATCGTGGGGGAGAGATTGGATCGTGGGGGAGAGATTGGATCGTGGGGGGAGAGATCGGATCGTGGGGGGAGAGATCGGATCGTGGGGGGAGAGATCGGATTGTGGGTGGGAGATCGGATCGCGGTGGGAGAGATCGGATCGTGGGGGAGAGATTGGATCGTGGGGGGAGAGATCGGATCGTGGGGGGAGAGATCGGATTGTGTGGAGGGAGAGATCGGATCGTGGGGGGGGAGATCGGATCGTGGGGGGAGAGATCGGATCGTGGGGGGAGAGATCGGATCGTGGGGGGAGAGATCGGATCGTGGGGGGAGAGATCGGATCGTGGGGGGAGAGATCGGATCGTGGGGGGAGAGATTGGATCGTGGGGGGAGAGATCGGATCGTGGGGGGAGAGATCGGATCGTGGGGGGAGAGATCGGATCGTGGGGGGAGAGATCGGATCGTGGGGGAGAGATCGGATTGTGGGGGAGAGATCGGATCGTGGGGGGGGAGATCAGATCGTGGGGGGGAGATGGAATCGTGGGGGGAGATCGGATCGTGGGGGGAGAGATCGGATTGTGGGGGGAGAGATCGGATCGTGGGGGGAGAGATCGGATTGTGGGGGAGAGATCGGATCGTGGGGGGAGAGATCGGATTGTGGGGGAGAGATCGGATCGTGGGGGGAGAGATCGGATCGTGGGGGGAGATGGGATCGTGGGGGGAGAGATCGGATCATGGGGGGGAGATCGGATCGTGGGGGGAGAGATCGGATCGTGGGAGGGAGATCGGATCATGGGGGGGGAGATTGGATCGTGGGGGGGAGATCGGATCGTGGGGGGAGAGATCGGATCGTGGGGGGGAGATCGGATCATGGGGGGGGAGATCGGATCGTGGGGGGAGAGATCGGATCATGGGGGGGGAGATTGGATCGTGGGGGGAGAGATCAGATTGCAGGAGGAGAGATCGGATCGTGGGGGAGAGATCGGATCGTGGGGGAGAGATCGGATCGTGGGGGGGAGATCGGATCGTGGGGGGAGAGATCAGATCGTGGGGGAGAGATCGGATCGTGGGGGGAGAGATCGGATCGTGGGGGGGAGATCGGATCGTGGGGGGGAGATCGGATCGTGGGGGAGAGATCGGATCGTGGGGGGAGAGATCGGATCGTGGGGGGAGAGATCGGATTGTGGGGGGAGAGATCGGATCGTGGGGGGAAGATCGGATCGTGGGGGGGAGATGGGATCGTGGGGGGGAGAGATCGGATCGTGGGGGGAGATCGGATCGTGGGGGGAGAGATCGGATCGTGGGGGGAGAGATCGGATCGTGGGGGGAGAGATCGGATCGTGGGGGGGAGATCGGATCGTGGGGGGGAGATCGGATCGTGGGGGAGAGATCGGATCGTGGGGGGAGAGATCGGATCGTGGGGGGGAGATCGGATCGTGGGGGGGAGATCGGATCGTGGGGGGGAGATCGGATCGCGGGGGGGAGATCGGATCGTGGGGGGAGAGATCGGATCGCTGGGGGAGAGATCGGATTGTGGGGGGAGAGATCGGATCGTGGGGGGAGAGATCGGATCGCGGGGGGGGAGATCGGATCGTGGGGGGGAGATCGGATCGTGGGGGAGAGATGGGATCGTGGGGGGAGAGATCGGATCGTGGGGGGAGAGATGGGATCGTGGGGGGAGAGATCGGATCGTGGGGGGAGAGATCGGATCGTGGGGGGAGAGATCGGATCGTGGGGGGAGAGATCGGATCGTGGGGGGGAGAGATCGGATCGTGGGGGGGAGATCGGATCGTGGGGGAGAGATGGGATCGTGGGGGGAGAGATCGGATCGTGGGGGGAGAGATCAGATCGTGGGGGAGAGATCGGATCGTGGGGGGAGAGATCGGATCGTGGGGGAGAGATCGGATCGTGGGGGGAGAGATCGGATCGTGGGGGGAGAGATCGGATCGTGGGGGAGAGATCAGATCGTGGGGGGGAGATCGGATCGTGGGGGGAGAGATCGGATCGTGGGGGGGAGATCGGATCGTGGGGGGAGAGATCGGATCGTGGGGGGAGAGATCGGATCGTGGGGGGAGAGATCAGATCGTGGGGGGGAGAGATCGGATCGTGGGGGGGGAGATCAGATTGCAGGAGGAGAGATCGGATCGCGGTGGGAGAGATCGGATCGTGGGGGGAGAGATCGGATCGTGGGGGGGGAGATTGGATCGTGGGGGGGAGATCGGATCGCGGGGGGAGAGATCGGATCGTGGGGGAGAGATCGGATCGTGGGGGGGGAGATCGGATCGTGGGGGGAGAGATCGGATCGCGGGGGGGAGATCGGATTGTGTGGAGGGAGAGATTGGATCACGGTGGGAGAGATCGGATCGTGGGGGAGAGATCGGATCGTGGGGGGAGAGATCGGATCGTGGGGGAGAGATCGGATCGTGGGGGGGGAGATCGGATCGTGGGGGAGAGATCGGATCGTGGTGGGAGAGATCGGATCGCGGTGGGAGAGATTGGATCGCGGTGGGAGAGATCGGATCGCGGTGGGAGAGATCGGATCGCGGTGGGAGAGATTGGATCGCGGTGGGAGAGATCGGATCGCGGTGGGAGAGATCGGATCGCGGTGGGAGAGATCGGATCGCTGGGGGAGAGATCGGATCGCTGGGGGAGAGATCGGATCGCGGTGGGAGAGATCGGATCGCGGGGAGGGAGAGATCGGATCGTGGGGGGGAGATCGGATTGTGTGGAGGGAGAGATCGGATTGTGTGGAGGGAGAGATCGGATCGCGGTGGGAGAGATTGGATCGCGGTGGGAGAGATCGGATCGCGGTGGGAGAGATCGGATCGCTGGGGGAGAGATCGGATCGCGGGGGGAGAGATCGGATCGCGGTGGGAGAGATCGGATTGTGTGGAGGGAGAGATTGGATCACGGTGGGAGAGATCGGATTGTGGGGGAGAGATCGGATCGCGGGGGAGAGATCGGATCGTGGGGGGGAGATCGGATCGTGGGGGGGAGATCGGATCGCGGGGGAGAGATCGGATCGCTGGGGGAGAGATCGGATCGTGGGGGGGAGATCGGATCGTGGGGGGAGAGATCGGATCGCTGGGGGGAGAGATCGGATCGTGGGGGGAGATCAGATCATGGGGGGGAGATTGGATCGTGGGGGGAGATCAGATCATGGGGGGGAGATTGGATCGTGGGGGGGAGATCGGATCGTGGGGGGGAGATCGGATCGTGGGGGGAGATCAGATCATGGGGGGGAGATTGGATCGTGGGGGGGAGATCGGATCGTGGGGGGGAGATCGGATCGTGGGGGGGAGATCGGATCATGGGGGGGAGATTGGATCGTGGGGGGAGAGATCGGATCGTGGGAGGGAGATCGGATCATGGGGGGGAGATTGGATCGTGGGGGGAGAGATCGGATCGTGGGGGGAGAGATCGGATTGCAGGAGGAGAGATCGGATTGTAGGGGGGATTGGATCGTGGGGGGAGAGATCGGATCGTGGGGGAGAGATTGGATCGTGGGGGGGAGATTGGATCGTGGGGGGAGAGATCGGATTGCAGGAGGAGAGATCGGATTGTAGGGGGGATTGGATCGTGGGGGGAGAGATCGGGGAGGAGTGTTCGGATCGGGGGGGGGAGTAATCGAGTCACCTGGGGGGGGGAATCGACTGATCGCAGGGAAAGTCGGAGGATCGCAGCAGGTTTGCTTGAAGGGCCTTGGGGAAGTCCTCCTGCTGCTTCTGGCCCAGAAGCAGTGCTGGAAAAGCACTTACCTGTTGGATCCATCAGCTCCCGCCTTCCTTCAGCCGCCGGTATCCCGAGCCCCATCCTGGAGGCAGTAAATTCAAATTGCTGACAAAATCTGAGGCATGGAGCCTCATTTAAATATTATAATTACCGACACGCCTCTCGAGAGCGGGTTATTAGTCTGACCCCCGACCAGCCGCGGTGAAACCGGAAGTGGGCGCGTTCGCGGCGGTTGGGGTTGGGTTTCCCATTTTTAACAATTTAACCATTTAACCCCTCCCTTCGCCACTGTCCCGCCTGGTCCTGGGCGGGGGGGGGCAGCGGGGGGAGGGTTAAAATTACCCCGATTATTTCAGTGAGTGAGTGGTCAATCTAAAGAACAGACTCCTTAGGGAGACGGTGGAAGCAGTTAGTATTGATCAATTCAAATGCAAATCAGATGGATTCCTTTCAAGAAAATAACATTTTGGGATCGAGTATATGAGTAATTTGAGACGTGGCATGTGGTAAGTGCATCATAATTGGGAGGAGCAGGTGACTTTGGACCCATAGTTCCCAAAGCTCTCCACCACTAGGATTTTCCTCCCCTCATGTTGTAGACTAATTGATAGAGATTGATTGTTATGATTAGTCAACAATTCCATTATCATTGTATCATGCGACTACCAGGAAGGTAGGAGGTGAACTAAATGGACCTTGGTCTTTTCTCATCTAGCAATTCCTATGTTCCTAACTCTCGGCGAAGGAAATCCCCGCCCCTGGCTCCGCCCCCTTGAGAAGGTGGTGGTTCCGTCCCTTAGGCTGGAAAATTTCGGTACAGCGGCGACCCGGCACAATATCTGAGGAAATTTCAGGCCCAAATGCAACAACAATAATCACTGCACCGTTTAGTATATTCATTATTATTGTAAATAAATCCATCCTAAAACCCCTTGACCACTTTGGTCCCTAAACCCTGGCTATTGATCCCATGATGCCCAGCCAAGTTAGTCCTATTTGCATTTAATGTTTCTGCTTTGCCCAGTTTGAATTCTGTGGGCCTGGAGGTCCTTAGCACTGTTGCCTCATTGGTGGATAAATCCTAAATCAGGACCCCAAGATCTATTGTCATTGGCAATTAATGGGTACAGGTAGAAGTGGCCTCCCAGGTTTATACTACATAGTACATTCTATTTACAGCTCAGAAACAGGCCATTCGGCCCAACTGGTCCATGCCAGTGTTTATGATCCACACAAGCCTCCTCCCACCCTATTTCATCTCACCCTATCAACATATCCTTCTATTCCTTTCTCCCTCACTTAATTATCTAGTTTCCTCTTAAATGCATCTATGCTCGTCACCTCAACTACTCCATGTGGTAGCAAGTTCCACATTGTAACCACTCTCTGGATTAAGTTTTTCTTGAAATCCTTATTGGATTTATTAGTGACTTCCTTATATTTATAGCACCTAGTTTTGGACTGCCCACAAGTGGAAACATCTCTACATCTGTCCTATCAAACCCCTTCATAATTTTAAACACCTCTATCAGGTTGCCCCTCAGCCTTCTCATTTCTAGAGAAGAGAGCCCTAGCCTGTTCAGTCTTTCCTGATAGTTGCAACCTCTCAGTTCTGGTATCATCCTGGTAAATCTTTTTTGCATCTTCTCCAGTGCCTCTATATCCTTTTTTGTAGTATGGAGACCAGAACTGAGCACAGTAATCCAAGTATGGTAAATCTTGACAATAGACAGTTACACAGCCCACAAAGAGAAAAGCTTGGACATCCCATATTAAATGTTGGCGATGCAGCTGAATTTTTTTTTGAGCGTTGGGGTACATTTAATGTACAGTAAGTCCCTTGTCCAGATTTCTGACATGCGGAGCTGAATGTCGGAAGCACTAAAGATAAAATTTACCCCGTTATAATTCACCTACGATATTCAAAAGTGAGTCAAAAGAGGACATAACCTTTAAGAGTCCCTAGTTAATTATTCCACGTTTCGATTTACAATACGGTTCAAAGGCCGTGTGTGTTAGGTGGATGATTGAAAAATCTTTGGATTGCATAATGTTTGAAGAATCTGCGCTGATAACAGAAAAGGCATTTCTTAATCACCTGAATTTCTTCTTTTATTGCAATTTTTTTAAATTACAACACCATGTATGTTACATTAATATCAAAGACTACTCTTAATTTGAAATTGCTGAGATCGAATTATCTGTTACTTTGAATTGAAATTGTGGAAGAAAACAACTCCCACTGAAAAAAGCACTGAACTTTTGTTGCTTATTTCTAAACTCTTCATTGGTTCAGTTGAATTCAGATTCCCAGCCTGAACTGAGAAATCTGCTTCTTAATTCAAGTTCTACCCTGTGATTAACATCGGGACGGGGGTGGGAGAGTGGGGGGTAGAATTTCCGCAAGGGTCTTCCCGATCTCTGACAACGGCAGGAGATTGGCGGAAAACCTGGAGAAACAGCGTAAATGGGCGTGTTTCCGGCGCTTTCCGCCGAAGCTACGGCTGGAGATTGGGCGATTCCTCCCCATCCCCCGGAAATTCTACTCCCCCAACCCCCCAAACCATGTTTAAGTTGGCGAGCCTGCCCCACGCGATGAATCGGTGAGTGGAGACGTCGAGCAGTTTCGAGAGAGGCTCCATCGCCGCTCGTTACCTGCAGCATGCTTCCAGGCCAAAGAAAAAGGACATCCACTGATGTGGAATTGCTGAGCTGATTCCAGTGGGCCAGATAATTAACTGTCCTGAGCTACCCGGCCTTGTCTTGCTGGAGTAGGTGAATTAATTTGCCAAAGAATCTGGTGCCAGGCCTGTTCCCACAAGGTGGATCTTTTTTTAAAAATTCATTCTCGGCATTTTTATTGCCTAGTTGCCCATGACAATTGTAAACAATTTTACAACACCAAGTTATAGTCCAGCAATTTTATTTTAAATTCACAAGCTTTCGGAGGCTTCCTCCTTCGTCAGGTGAACGATGTGAAAATGAAATCCTCGAAATGAAATCGCATTTATAATTCACAGAACAATGCTTGGTGAGTACAGACAGTTTTTTCAACTGCCCGTTGCCAAGGCAATCAGTGTGCAGACAGACAGGTGTTCCCTGCCAGGTCTCACAGAATATACAAATCACCAAAAAAAAAACAACAAACAAAAAAAAACAGAGATAGAGAGGTAGAAACATAGAAAAGACAGCAACTGACCCGTTATATTAAAAACAGATAACATTTGTTCGCTGGTGGGGTAACGTGTAGCGTGACATGAACCCAAGATCCCGGTTGAGGCCGTCCTCATGGGTGCGGAACTTGGCTATCAATTTCTGCTCGACGATTTTGCGTTGTCGTGTGTCTCGAAGGCCGCCTTGGAGTACGCTTACCCGAAGGTCGGTGGATGAATGTCCATGACTGCTGAAGTGTTCCCCGACTGGGAGGGAACCCTCCTGTTTGGCGATTGTTGCGCGGTGTCCGTTCATCCGTTGTCGCAGCGTCTGCATGGTCTCGCCAATGTACCATGCTCTGGGGCATCCTTTCCTGCAACGTATGAGGTAGACAACGTTGGCCGAGTCACAGGAGTATGAACCATGCACCTGGTGGGTGGTGTCCTCTCGTGTGATGGTGGTATCTGTGTCGATGATCTGGCATGTCTTGCAGAGGTTACCGTGGCAGGGTTGTGTGGTGTCGTGGACGCTGTTCTCTTGAAAGCTAGGTAATTTGCTGCGAACGATGGTCTGTTTGAGGTTGGGTGGCTGTTTAAAGGCGAGTAGTGGAGGTGTGGGGATGGCCATAGCGAGGTGTTTGTCCTCATTGATGACATGTTGAAGGCTGCAGAGAACATGGCGTAGTTTCTCCGCTCCGGGGAAGTACTGGACGACAAAGGGTACTCTGTTGGTTGCGTCCCGTGTTAGTCTCCTGAGGAGGTCTATGCGATTTTTTGCTGTGGCCCGTCGGAACTGTCGATCGATGAGTCGAGCGTCATATCCCGTTCTTACAAGGGCGTCTTTCAGCGTCTGTAGGTGTCCATCGCGTTCCTCCTCGTCTGAGCAGACCCTGTGTATTCGCAGGGCCTGTCCATAGGGGATGGCCTCTTTGACGTGGTTAGGGTGGAAGCTGGAAAAGTGGAGCATCGTGAGGTTGTCCGTGGGCTTGCGGTAGAGTGAGGTGCTGAGGTGCCCGTCTTTGATGGAGATTCGTGTGTCCAAGAAAGAAACTGATTCTGAGGAGTAGTCCATGGTGAGCTTGATGGTGGGATGGAACTTGTTGATGTTATCGTGTAGTCTCTTTAATGATTCCTTGCCGTGGGTCCATAGAAAGAAAATGTCGTCGATGTATCTGGTGTATAGTGTTGGTTGGAGGTCTTGTGCAGTGAAGAAGTCCTGCTCGAACTTGTGCATGAAAATGTTGGCGTATTGGGGTGCGAATTTGGTCCCCATGGCTGTTCCGTGTGTTTGGGTAAAGAACTGGTTATCGAAGGTGAAGACATTGTGATCCAGGATGAAGCGGATGAGTTGTAGGATGGCTTCCGGAGATTGGCTGTTGTTGGTGTTGAGTATTGATGCTGTCGCAGCGATGCCGTCATCGTGGGGGATACTGGTGTATAGTGCCGAGACGTCCATCGTGGTGAGAAGTGTTCCTGGTTCAACTGGTCCGTTGGTACTGAGTTTTTGTGGTACAAGGTGGTGATGAACTTTCTTCTTGAACCCCTGCCATCCATGTAGTGACGGTTCTCCCAGGGAGCTGTTAGGTATGGAGTTCCAGGTTTTTGACCTAGCGACGATGAAGGAATGACGACATATGTCCAATTCAGGATGGTGTGTGACTTGGAAGGGAACTTGGAGATGATGGTGCCAAAGCAGAAACTGTCTCATGATCAAGTCTAAGTCTGCACACGGAGAGCATCCCCAACTGGCTGTGTGATAACATTCCTGATAATTTTATCTCGTCATAAGCCCGAAAACATCCTTAATGCAGTGGAAATTGGCCTTTGATGTGGGCAGCACACAAGCAGAATGCTAGCTTCAATCAATGAAAAATGCTCAGCTGGGAAGAAGCAGCCAAGCAGTAAATTTGCACTGGCATGACTGGAAAACGAGAAATCAACTGATGGTTCGGAACCCCAAGTCTTCCCCCCAGGGCCTTGGTGAGACCACTCCTAGAGTATTGTGTGCAGTTTTGGTCTCCTTACCTAAGAAAGGATATACTTGCCATAGAGGGAGTGCAGCAAAGGTTCACCGGACTGATTCCTGGGATGGCAGGATGTTGTATGAGGAGAGATTGGGTCGACTCGGCCTGTATTCACTCGAGTTTAGAAGAATGAGAGAGGATCTCATTCTGGCAGGGCTAGACAGACTGGATGCAGGGAGGATGTTTCCCCTGGCTGGGGGCTTCAGAACGAGGGGTCACAGTCTCAGGATATAGGGTAGGACATTTAGGACTGAGATGAGGAGAAATTTCTTCACTCAGAGGTTGGTGAACCTGTGGAATGCTCTACCACAGAAGGCTGTGGAGGCCAAGTCACAGAATATATTTAAGAAGGAGCCAGATAGATTTTTAGACATAAAAGGCATCAAGGGGCATGGGGAGAGAGCGGGAATATGGTATTGAGTTAGAGGATCAGCCATGATCATATTGAATGGCGGAGCAGGCTTGAAGGGCCGAATGGCCTACTCCT
This sequence comes from Heptranchias perlo, assembly GCF_035084215.1. NCBI lineage: Eukaryota > Metazoa > Chordata > Chondrichthyes > Hexanchiformes > Hexanchidae > Heptranchias > Heptranchias perlo. Next base: position 98,365,047 of record NC_090328.1, on the reverse strand, counting down.
GCTCCTATTTTCTATGTTTCTATGTCCGATGTTTTCGTGGTGCTGTTACTCTCTCTATAACCTACAGAAAGAGTTGGCTGACTGGTGCTCTTTGTAAGGAGGGTCTGCATCACTTTGACCAGAGCATCTCAAGGCAGAAAAGTTGCATTAACAGACGAGAACTGTGAGGCTTGTGCGAAATACCAGTGAGGAAGCCAATATTTCTACCGTCAAACCTGGTGTCCGCGATGGATGCTGCTGTGATTTATGCTGTGAAACAGCTACAAGGTGTTAGCCTTGGCTCAGAGGCAGCACTCTTGCATTGGAGCCAGATGGTCTTGGGTTCAAACCCCACTCCAGAGACTTGAGTACACATCAGTGTAGCATTGAGGGAGTGCTGCACTGTCGTAGGTGCCGTCTTTTGGATGAGACATTAAACCGAGACCCCATCTGCCCTCTCAAGTGGATTTAAAAGTTCTCGGTACTATTTTGAAGAAAGGCAGGGGAGTTCGCCCAGTGTCCTGCCAAAATCCTGAGGATCGGGTGGGAAAGTGGAGTTGAGATTGAAGATCAACCAATGATCTTATTGAATGGCAGAGCGGGCTCGAGGGGCCTTACGGCCTACTCCTGCTCCTATTTCTTATGCTCTTATGTTTATCCCTCAACCAACATCACTAAAACGGATTAATTGATCATTTATCTCATTGCTGTTTGTGGGATCTTGCTGTGCGCAAATTGGCTGCTGCGTTTCCTAAATTACAACAGCGACTACACTTCAAAAGCACTTCATTGGCTGTGAAGCGCTGTAGGGCATCTGGAGATCGTGAAAAGCGCTATATAAATGTAAGTTCTTTCTTTACAAGATATGGTTGGTGTAGATAATGATTGTAAACAATTTTACAACACCAAGTTATAGTCCAGCAATTTTATTTTAAATTCACAAGCTTTCGGAGGCTTCTCCCTTCGTCAGGTGAACGATCGTTCACCTGACGAAGGGGGAAGCCTCCGAAAGCTTGTGAATTTAAAATAAAATTGCTGGACTATAACTTGGTGTTGTAAAATTGTTTACAATTGTCAACCCCAGTCCATCACCGGCATCTCCACATCATAGATAATGATTGTTCTGGTTGATGCTGGCGTGCTCTTCTGAATGGATATTCTGCAGGCGAACCACACCATCCATTCACCTTGTGAAGATCTGAAATCAGAATTCATCGCCAGCTGCTTTCGGCTCTACAGCTTCATCTGATCAGCAAGGGAAGCAGCTGCATCTGACACAGCCAAGGATCCCAGACGGGCTCCTACGGATGACTCCGACAAACCGAGCCTTGTTGAGTGCGTGAATTCTCGGTCGTGGCCACCAGCAAACACGAGGCTTGACTCCACTGCTGGTGTCGAAAGAGAAGTCCTGATGTCGACATTGCTGACTGTTCTGGAACTTCTCGATGCTGTGTGGGAAGTTACTGCTACTTGTGGCTTCAAGTCTACATTCCCTTTAAATTAGTCAACATTAAAATCCATCAGTTACACTTGTCTACCTCATTGCCTCACCTACCTTTCAAAGTCACCAGTCACTCTTACACTCATCATTCTATCACACAGCTTGGTGTCATCACAATATAAATTAAGAAATTGAACTGAAGTAAAAGTGTGCAATTTGATGCTGTGAAACCCTTACACCACCAATGCTATAGGGCACAGTTAGACTGGGTACCATCACCACAAGCAGTCTTGAGGCAATACAATTACTTCTAATTTTCACAATCAATCGAGTTTGCAAATTAAAAGCTGTGTCCTAACTTGTCTAAGTCAATATGATGCAACATAAAGCAATTTCCCATCGTCTTTGTGATGTTCAAAATGTGCAACAGATCTGTACAACACATACACCTTTGAGAGAGAGTTGTTAGGGGAGCTGGCTGAAGACTGGAGTCAAAGAGGTAGGCCTTAAGGAAAAGAAAAATTTGCATTTATATAATGCCTTACACGATCTCAGGACATCCCAAAGGGCTTTACAGCCAACTAAGTACTGTTGAAGTGTAGTCACTGTTGTAATGTAGGAAATGCAACAGCTAATTAGCACACAGCGAGTTCCCACAAACTGCAATGTGATAATGACCAGATAATCTGTTTTAGTGATGTTGATTGAGTGATAAATATTGGTCAGGACACCAGGGAGGACTCCCCTGCTCTTCTTCGAATAGTGCCTACATCCACCTGAGAGGGCAGACAGGACCTCAGTTTCACATCTCATCCAGAAGATGGCACTTCTAATAATGCAGCACTGCTTCAATACTGCACTGAAATGTCAATCTGGATTATGTACTTAAGTCTCTGGAGTGAGGCTTGGAACCCACAACCTTCTGACTCAGAGGCAAGAGTGCTTCCAACTGAGCTATAGCTGACAACTTTTAAAGAGGTGATCAGAGATGTGAAAAGGTGGTAGGTTCGGGAAGAGAATTCCAGAGTGTGAGGGTGAGGTTGGTAATGGATGGTGAGGCAGAGAGAGGAGGGACAAACAATAATGTGGAGTCAGAAGAGCAGAGGGTGCTAGTGAGATATAGGACTGGAGGAAGTTTCAACGATAGGGAACAGTGAGGTTACAGAAGGCTTTTACAATCTATACACCAAAGGATGGAAGCAAGTGGATGTTGACAATGACGAGGTAATTATTGAATGGGATTTACGATGGGATAGGATTCAAGCAGCAACAAACTAGTTGCATAATGTTGTATTACATTACACTGGGGAAAGTTATAGGAGCTCAGTCTTGTAGAGAATAATTGATGTTTCAACCAGCACAAACTCAATCAGCTTCTGCCTGAGCCTATCAATGACAGCTGGACATGGAGGATAAAGAGTTCCAGATGCTACAGAAGGTTCTAGAAACCACAAGAACTGCACCATGGAGGGTAAGCTGGCCAGATGCTGCAGGTTTTCAATCCTGATATGGAATGGGAATGGGTAACTGGCTTAGAAACAAAAATATGGTTGGATTGGATGGCCTAGGGGTTGGACGCTGACCTTTAACCTCTAGGACCTGGACGTCAAATCCAGCCAAGAATGATGGGATAAAAGTCTGGTCTGTCTGCTAGCTCTAAGGGTTCTGTGTGAAATGAGTTGGGCTGTCTCAATCCTGGGCCCAAAGCATAAAACTGTCCATAATTCAACAATAATTGGCAATCTCAGTCAAACAGGCCTAAGGGTGGCTGGTGTGGGGAATGCAAAAAATGTCACGCTGGTGCAGCAGGACGAGCTCTTCTGAGGTTAGGGCCAAGATATAGTGGGGTAAATTTTAACCCCATGAACGGGTGGGCTGGGGGGTGGGTAGGAAGGAAAAAAATCGTAAAAATGCAAAACCAACCCCAACCCGCCTCCAACTCGCCCACTTCCGGTTTTAACAGAGGCAGGTCGAAGGCCGGGTGACCAATCCGCTCTCAGGAGGTGGGTTGGTCAGTAAAAACTTTTAAGGAGGCTGCCGGCCTCCACTTTAATAGGTTTTTTTCATTTTTAACTCTTGAGGGCCGGGAATCCCGGGCCTTCTGCTTCACGCTACGTAAGAGGAGGCGAGAAGGCCCGGGTTAACAGGTAAATGACTTTATTGCACTGCTTGTGGGTCAGGAGGAGCAGGAATGTTTCCTCCAAGCCCAACAAGCTTACCTGCTGCAATACCACACATGTGATTGACTGACCCTCCCCCATGTCCAAACCCCCCAACGATCTCCGACTCCCCCATGTCCGACCCCACCATGATCTCCGACCCCCCCCAATGATGTCCAAACCCCCGCAACGATCTCTGACTCCCACATGTCTGACCCCTCCATGTCTGACCCCTCCCCCCTTGTCCGACTCCGCCATGATCTCCGACCCCCCACAACGAGTATCCAACCCCCTCAACGATCTCCGACCCCCCCAGCACGAGTCCCGAACCCCCCCGATGTCCTACCCCCCCATGACTGAGTCCCTGATGACGGATCCCCCCCGATGACCACCCCAATGACTGCCAACCCCGATGACCCCCCACAATGACCGGCCACCCCCCCCCGATAACTGACCCACCTGATGACCGACCCCCCTTCCCCCAATGATCGCCCCCCCCGGATGACCGACCACCCCCACCCCCCAGATCTAAGACTTACCTGCTGGCCTCTGCTCCCTGGCTGCTCTCTCGCCTGACTGACAGCCAGCCTGTCAATCTGGCTGACTGTCAGGCGGGAAACTTACAGAAAAAAATTGAAAGACGTCAAAATCCTGTGGATGGCCAGGAAACCCATATTTCTGGGTTTCTCGTCAGGACTTCCCCCCCCCACCCCCGCCCTCTTCCCGGCTTCCCGTTAAAATTTACCCCACTGTTGGGGCAGTGTCGAGGGAGCTTTAGTCGGCATTGGCTGGGATTACTTGATGTTGACACATGAGCCTGGATTTTAACTCTCTGCTAGTCCACCTTAGCCAAACTGTCCAAACCTGTGCAACATTGGGTTTTTTAAATTTTAATTCATTCTTGGGATGTGGATGTCACTGGCAAAGCTGGCATTTATTGCCCATCCCCAGTTGCCCTGAGGAGGTGGTGATGGGCCTTCTTCTTGAACCGCTGTGGGTAGCAGTTTGATACAACTGAGTGACTTGTTAGGCTACTTTCGAACGCAGTTAAGAGTCAACCAGTTTGGTATGGGACTAGAGTCAGGTATAGGCGAGTAAGGAGGGCAGACTTCCTTGCCTAAAGGACATTAGTGAACCAGTTGGGTTTTATGCAACAATCCGACATCTTCATGGTCACTTTTACTGATACCAACTTTTTATTTCCCACATTTTTTAAACTGAATTCAAATTCTCAAACTGCCATGGTGGGATTTGAACTCACGTTCTCTGGATTATTAGTCCAGTAATATAACCACTTCATTTTAATAGTTAGGGACGTCATTGGTTACAGGGGTGTTTCCAGACTGCACTTTTCAGATTGAAAGGGCTGATGATACAGGCCAATGCTCTCCTTCAGCATGATTTAGGTGGATGAGGAATATTGAATGATCAGCCCTGTCTCTGGGTCTGACGTATCCCCTTGTTTTCATGGTAAATTCCTGTGGTTAAATGGTCTTATTCAGAGATGGATGTACGGAGGATCACGCCAGAGGTATGAAATCCTCCCATAACTAGAGGCAGAGAATGTCACACAGTAAACCAATAAAGACATAACAAATCATCACCATATATTTAATTGCTTAAGTACATTACACAATACTTGCAGCTCACCCCAGCTAGGGAGTAGGAAACGAGTTTGTCCACAGAGGAAACACATCCCAGGGCGGAGAGTTTGGGCAGAGTCCGCTCCCATTTGGGACACTCTCAGAGCTGAGTTTGATCATTGATAAAATCACCTCTCAACGTGTAAAGTCAGACAGAGTGAGTCAGGCGATGGGCGTGTCATGAGATTTTCTTTGAGGTACTGCGTCAAGCACTGGGGGACTCAAGTAAACATTACGGCTATCAGAGCCAACATCTATTGTACACCCAGCGGTTCGAAGGTGGAGAGACTCTTATTGTGGTTTATTCTGTGCTGCGGTCGAAAGTTAAAGTCTTCTGCCCTCAGATAGCCACCGTACTTCCTTCATGTAGACACCATTTACTGGTTACTAATTTGAATAAAGTTAAAATAATAATCCAGGGAACGTGAGTTCAAATCCCACTATGGCAGTTTGAAAATTTGAAATCTGTTTAAAAAAATCTGGAAATAAAAAGCTAGTATCAGTAAAAGTGACCATGAAGCTGTCAGATAGTCGCAAAAACCCAACTGGTTCACTCGTGTCCTTTAGGGAGAGAAACCTGCCGCCCTTACACGGTTTGGCCTATATGTGACTCCAGTTCCACACCAAAGTGGTTGACTCTTAACTACCCTCTGAAGTGACCTTATAAGTCACTCAATTGTATCATAGGGATGGGCAATAAATGCCGGCCTTGCCAACGATACCCACATCCTTATATGGCAGATGTGACCTGGAAAGCTCCCGTTGCATAGAAGTTAATGCATTTGCAGTGAAGTGGAGCCAGCAAAGGCAGATCTCCACTAACATACCCAGTTATGAGTGACGCAGACTGTATAAACACAGGTCCTTGAGTATCGACTGGAGCGAACATATTGCCTAAAGGCTTTTGAACACATTCTCTCATGAATTGATTTTTCTCATCCAATTTATCCGGCACTCTGGGAACAGCCAAAGGGATTCCCATCCTCCCAACTTTTAGCCAGTGACCTACTAAATGAGTTTGATTGAACATGTAAATAAGCAGACTGGTGGAAGATGGAACGTAAAACAGACAAATGTAAAGTACTGCACACAGGAAGAAAAATGTGTGTCAATGATACTCTACGAATGGTGTGTAAATATCTAATGGTGAAGTTGGAAGAGATTCAGCTACAGTCCTCAACATAGCAAATAGACCGCTGAGCTATACAGGCAAATTGGTAGAGTACAGGCTACATTAGAACTGTACACAGCTGTGGTCAGACTTCACTTTGGCTATGATGTAGCATTCTGGTCATCGAAAGACAAGGGAGACTTGAAGCACAGGAGGTAGTTCAGAAAAGAGTGACGAGACTGATTCCGGAGGTCTGTTCTATTCAATCTTGATGTGGGTACTGAGCGAGGGCCTCAGATAATAACATACAGTAAAAAGTATATCGAGAACACTAAACTGTGACAGTCGGACAAAAGGTTACAAGTTCAAATCGGTAGAAGGCAAATTTCAGTCTGATAAATCAGGAAGTGCTTCTTCACACAAAAATGAGGTCCATTTTGAATGGCCTCACCTGATGTTAATGGGGCGGTAACGGCCTCAAAATGGGGCCAGTCAGTGTCCCGCTAACACCAGCTTTGCGACCGGCACTATTTTAAAAAGGGCCAAGCACCGGGTCTCTAGAGCGCCCACCTGTTTCAGGCAATAGGCCCCTTTTAATTTGGAAATCAGGTTCCTAATGTAAATAAAACCCGAATGCCATTTTAGGTAGCAACTGGCATCGATCAGTTCCATGGCTGATGGAGGAGAAGAAGCCCAGCCAAGATAAGTCTTGAATTAGCAGGAGTGCACCTCCGGGGCCCACAAAAATAATCTGGGCCGCTGCCACCCTGGGACCCCCACCATCCACGAACCCGACCCCCCACCTGCGGCCACCTACCTTCCTGGCGGCAGCTCCGGCTCATTTTCCTGTGCCGACTCTGGCGTGTTGCATCGGGATGCTCGCTCAGCGACCTGCAGCTCTCCTGGTGATTGTAAATGAGGCCAGAGTCTCAAAATCTCACGGGTCACCGCCACGGGAATGGGCAGTCAATCAGTGCGCTCCAACGGTCGGCCGCCCAAAAGTCAAAATCGACCCAAAGAGTGTTGAACAAGCGGGATGGGCTTCTGGGTAGACGAATGGAAGTGAAAACCCATGGAATGGCGGTGCAGGATCCGTGTGATTTTCCCGGTTGATGTTCCTCATCTGTACCCAGCTTGTGGTTTCGTGACAGCTGGCACGTGAAATTTCAACAGTGGCATCTCACTTTTTTTTTGGGACATGCATGCAGCCTTGACACGAGCTTTTTGAACTGCTGGCTTTTTTATTTGCACTGAATTCTCTCGCGTTTGTACATTTTATAAACCATGTTGAAATTTATTCTGGCCTGCTGCCTTTTTCGGCTGCACCCACCCCCATAGGCCAGAAACAAAGACAAGGTTGTACTAAAAATAAGTGCAGTGCTGGCAATTTAAGTACTGACCTTCTTCGCTTAAAGGTTAGCGGTGAAAGCTTGGAGTCTGTGCAAAGTAACTAACCATTAATCTGTGGCACACGACTACTGCGCTCTGGACACTGAGCGATTATTTTAAATATCTACAGATTCCACTGAAACCATTCCAGTATTTCAATGTCAGAACAAAAGAAAAAGTAAGAGATATCAAAAGGCAATTGGATATATCCTTGAAAAGAAAAGAAAAATACAGGGAAAGAGCAGGGGAGTGGGACTAATTGGATAGCTCGTTCAGAGAGCCGACACAGGCACGATGGGCCAAATGGCCTCCTTCTGTGTTGTATGATTCTGTGATTCTATATCTGGGTGGAGTTGCATGAGTGTGATGTTAGCAATCTGTGGGAGGCAGTTAAAAAGAAAATTCCAGGCACGTTGAAAGATGGGCCTCGATTTTAACTCGGGGAGGGATCGTTCCTTGCGAGAGGCCGCGGCCTGGAGAGATTTTAATTCCTGGGACTCAATTCCATGTTCAGGCCCCATCTCCAACCCGAACTGGTCAGGAATCACTGCCTGGCTGGTGAGCTTGACTGGGAATTCAGGCAACAGGAGGCTGTCACTGAGGACCCTCGAAAACGGTCCCCGGCAGTCAGGTAAATCTCGAGAAGGGAAATTCCGATTGGGGAAGGGAGGGAAGCCCAGAGCTCCTCCAGGCCCACAGGGAAACCAAAAACAAAGATTTAAACTACTTACCTCGCTGGGCCTCTGTTAGCCTATGATTCAGCTCCCAACATGTTTGGTCTGGAAGCCAGCACTGCTCCCCCTGCTCAGGCCTCCAGTTAAAATAGCAGATCAGGCCCTGATGACATCATCAGAGCCCAATCTGCATTTTTAATGGTACAGGTGTCCTTGTCACCTGCAATTTAAAATTGCAGTCGGTCAGATCGGGGAGGGAAAAGAGTGGATAAGCCCCCGTTCCATTTTAACTGCCCCCACCGTCTGATTTCCACCAGGCGAGGGGAGTTAAAATCGAGGCCCCTTTGTGTTTTTTTCCTCAATCTTTGTGTTTACAAATCTGTCAAATCAGGAATGAAGCAAGAATTCTAACTCAACCATAACCATAGCCTTAACCATAACAGTGTAAAACAGGTAAATCGCTGAACCATGACAGAACAAAGGATCCCTCCACCCTATAAGGTTGCTGTGGGAAAAACGTCCAAGGGAAAATCCAGGCCATAAAGATTTGTTAAGTACAATTGTGATGTGGAGATGCCGGTGATGGACTGGGGTTGACAATTATAAACAATTTTACAACACCAAGTTATAGTCCAACGATTTTATTTGAAATTTACAAGCTTTCGGAGGCTTCCTCCTTCCTCAGGTAAATGTCAGGAACTCCTCGAAGCCTACGCATTTATAAATCACAGAACAATGAGATTTATAAATCACAGAACAACGGGCAGTTGCAAAGACTATCTGTAATCACCATGTATTGTTCTGTGATTTATAAATGCGTAGGCTTCGAGGAGTTCCTGACATTTACCTGAGGAAGGAGGAAGCCTCCGAAAGCTTGTAAATTTCAAATAAAATCGTTGGACTATAACTTGGTGTTGCAAAATTGTTATAAAAGTACAATTGTGGTAGTTCTTTAGTCACTAAAACAACTTGCATATATATAGTGCCTTAAATGTAGAAAAATGTCCCAAGACGCTGCACAGAGTGTAATGAAAATGGCACCGTCAAGAAGGAGATATTAGAAGGAGTGACCAAAAGCTTGGTCAAACAGGTGGGTTTTAAGCAGAGTCTTAGAGGAGGAAAAGGAAGGTGGGAAGCTTTAGGGAGGGAATTGCAGAGTGGGACCTAGGCAGCTGAAGGCTCAGCCACCAATGGTGGGGTAAAGAAGGGGGTGCATAAAAGATTGGAGTCAGAGGAATGGAGAGTATGGGATGGGGAGGGGGTTATAAGGCTGGAGAAGTTCACAGAGATAGGGAGGGGTGAAACTATGGTGGGATTTAAACATAAGGATGAGAATTTTAAATTTGATGCGTTGGTGGACCGGGAGCCAATATAAGACAGCAAGGTCAGGGGTGATAGGTGAGCGAGTGTTGGTGCAGGATAGGATACGGGCAGCAGAGTTTTAGATGAGCTGAAATTTATGACGGGTGGAGGATGGGAGGCCGGCCAGGATAGCATTGGAATAATCAACCCAGATATTTACAGGGAGCGGGGGTGGGGAAAACCCAGAAAGGCGGGACAGACGGAGGTCCTGCCGAATTTAACCACAAGGCCTCATTAGAATTTTTATACTCAGTTTCCTGCCCAGAAAGAAGCCAGATTGAGAGGCTGGCTGGCTGCTGGGCAGCAAAGCCTGCTGTAGGACCACAGCCAGGGAACAGAGAGGACGGAGGGAGAGATCACAGGGAAGTAGAGATTGCGGGGGAGAGACCGTGGCGGGAGAGATCACGGGGAGAAAGATCGTGGAGGGAGAGATCGCGGGGGGAGAGATCGCAAGGGGAAGTGAGCGTGGGGAGGGGGAGAGATCACAGTGGGGGGGTCTGAAGATCGCGGGGGGGGGGGGGTCGGCTGATCGCGGGGAGGGAAGCAGGTCATGGCAGGTTAGCTTGTGGGGCTGAGAGAAAACACACCTGCTCCTCTTGGCCCACAAGAAGTGTTGGAAAAGCACTTAGCTGGTTCACGGCAGGTTGGGGTCGGGTTTCACATTTTTTACAATTTAACCCTACTCCCACCACTGTTCCGCCCATCCTAGGGGGGTTTAAAACTCCCCCCATCGAGTCTGGAGGTGACAAAAGCATGGATGAGGATTTCGGCAGCAGATGGGCTGAGTTGGGACAAAAGTAGTCGATGTTATGGAGATGGAAGTAGACGATCTTTATGATGTAGAGGATCAGAAGCTCAGCTTGGGTCGAGTAGGACGCCAAGATTGTGGTTCAGCCTGAGGCAGTGCTGGGGGGGAGGGGATAGAGTCACTGGCAAGGGTACGGAATTTGTGGTGGGGACCAAAGATGTTGACTTTGATCTACCCAATGTTTAGTGGAGGATATTGTGGAGATGGATATTCAGTATACCACTATTGTCTCTTTGTGCTGTATTTTTAGGCTGCAATTTATATTCCCCACTGTTTGCCCTAAAGTTTTGGCATGGCTACCTTTATTTTATGCCAAATTTAATTGGATCATGGATATTTCAATGATAATACCTTTTTCTCTTGACTGTTTACAGGATGAAGAGGAAGAACAAAGGAGAGATGCCAGGCAGGTGATGCTGCACCAGAGACAGTCAACCTTGCCCTTCCATGACCTTCCAACCCTCACATACAGGCCGAGGAGCACTTAGCTACACTCGTCACAAGATTTCTATCATCGTACGCTGCGCTTCTCAAGAGAAGCCATGACAGAGTAGTGTCATGTGCTGGAATCTGATCTCCAGCCAATTTAAAAGGTTTACGGAGGTAAGATGGGAGACTGGCCAGGAGAGCATAAGATCTTAAGAAATAGGAGCAGGAGTAGGCCATACGACCCCTCGAGCCTGCTCCACCATTCAATAAGATCATGACTGATCTTCTACCTCAAAACCACTTTCCCACTCTATCCCCATATCCCTTGATTCCCTTAGTGTCCAAAAATCTATCAATCTCAGTCTTGAATCTAGTCAACAGGGTAGAGAATTCCAAAGATTCTCAACGCTCTGAATGAAGAAATTTTTCCTCATCTCGTCCTAAATGGCCGACCCCTTATCTTGAGACTATGTCCTCTAGTTCTAGACTCTCCAGCCGGGACAAACAGCCTCTCAGCATCTACCCTTATTGGGTGGTATCAAGCCCTCTAACAATTTTATACATTTCAATGAGATGACCTCACATTCTTCTAAACTCCAGAGAATAAATTCCCATTCTACTCAATCTCTCCTCATAGGACAACCCTCTCATCCTAGGAATCAATCTAGTGAACCTTCATTGCTCCCCCTCTAAGGTAAATATATCCTTCCTTAGGTAAGGAGACCAAAACTGTACACAGTAGTCCTGGTGTGGTTTCACCAGAGCTCTATATAATTGCAGCAAGACCTCCTTACTCTTACACTCCAACCCCCTTGCAATAAAGGTTAACTTACTATTTGCCTTCCTAATTGCTTACTGTACCTGCATGTTAACTTTTTATGATTCATGTACAAGGACACCCAAATCCCTCTGAATACCAACATTTTTTAGTCTCTCACCTTTTAAAAAATATTCTGCTTTTCTATTCTTTCTACCAAAGTGGATAATTTCACATTTCCCCACATTTTTCTCCATCTGCCACCTTCTCGCCCACTCACTTAGTCTGTCTATATCCCTTTGCAGCCTCTTTGTATTCTTCTCACAGCTTACTTTCCTCATCTAGCTTTGTATCATCAGCAGAGGTGAGAGTGACTGCTGTTGACAGCAATGCAGCATTTGACTGAGTGTGGCATCAAGGAGCCCTAATAAAATTGAAGTCAGTGGGAATCAGGGGGAGAACTCTCCAGTGGCTCGAGTCATACCTAGCACAAAGGAAGATGGTAGTGGTTGTTGGAGGCCAATCATCTCAGCCCCAGGACATTGCTGCAGGAGTTCCTCAGGGCAGTGTCTGAGGCCCAACCATCATCAGCTGCTTCATCAATGACCTTCCCTCCATCATAAGGTCAGAAATGGGGATGTTCGCTGATGATTGCACAGTGTTCAGTTCCATTCGCAACCCCTCAGATAATGAAACAGTCCGTGCCCACATGCAGCAAGACCTGGATAACATCCAGGCTTGGGCTAATAAGTGGCAAGTAACATTCGCACCAGACAAGTGCCAGGCAATGACCATCTCCAACAAGAGAGAGTCTAACCACCTCCTCTTGACATTCAATGGCATTACCATCGCCGAACCCCCCACCATCAACAACCTGGGGGTCACCATTGACCAGAAACTTAACTGGACTAGCCACATAAATGCTGTGGCTACAAGAGCAGGTCAGAGGCTGGGTATTCTGCGGCGAGTGACTCACCTCTAGACTCTCCAAAGCCTTTCCACCATCTACAAGGCACAAGTCAGGAGTGTGATGGAATACTCTCCACTTGCCTGGATGAATGCAGCTCGAACAACACCCAAGAAGCTCGACACCATCCAGGACAAAACAGCCCATTTGATTGGCGCCCCATCCACCATCTTAAACTTTCACTCATTCCACCACCGGCGCACTGTGGCTGCAGTATGTACCATCTATAAGATGTACTGCAGCAACTCGCCAAGACTTCTTCGACAGCATCTCCCAAACCCACGATCTCTACCACCTAGAAGCATATGGGCAGCAGGCGCATGGGAACAACACCACCTGCACGTTCTCCTCCAAGTCACACACCATCCTCACTTGGAAATATATCAGAAGAATTTATAATGGGGAATAAGGAAATGGCAGAGAAATTAAACAAATACTTTGTATCTGTCTTCATGGAAGAAGACACAAAAAAACTCCCAGAAATACTAGAGAACCAAGGGTCTGGCGAGAATGAGGAACTGAAAGAAATTAGTATTAGTTAAAAAAAATAGTACTAGAGAAATTAATGGGACTGAAAGTCGATAAATCCCAAGGACCTGATGATCTACATCCTAAGGTTTTGAAAGAGGTGGCTATGGAAATAGATCTTGCATTGGTTGTCATCATCCAAAATTCTATAGATTGTGGAATGGTTCCTGCAGATTGGAAGGTAGCAAATGTAACCCCACTATTTAAGAAAGGAGGGAAAGAGAAAACAGGGAACTACAGACCTGTTAGCCTTACATCAGTAGTAGGGAAAGTGCTAGAATCTATTATAAAGGATGTGATAACAGGACACTTAGAAAATAATAATAGGATTTGGCGGAGTCAACATGGATTTATGAAAGGGAAATCATGTTTGACAAACCTATTGGAGTTCTTTGAGGATGTAACTAGTAGAATAGATAAGGGGAAACCAGTGGATGTGGTGTCCTTGGATTTTCAGAAAGCTTTCGATAAGGTCCCACACAGGAGGTTGGTGAACAAAGTTAGAGCACATGGAATTGGGGGTAATATACTGGCATGGATTGAGAATTGGTTAACAGACAGAAAACAGAGAGTAAGAATAAATGGGTCTTTTTCAGGTTGGCAGACTGTGACTAGTGGGGTACTGCAGGGATCGGTGCTTGGGCCTCAGCTATTCACAATCTATATCAATGATTTGGATGAGGGGGCCAAATGTAATGTTTCCAAGTTTGCTGATGACACAAAACTGGGTGGGAATGTGAGTTGTGAGGAGGATGCAAAGAGGCTACGTGAGTGGGCAAGAACATGGCAGATGGAATATAATGAGGAAAAATGTGAAGTTATCCACTTTGGTAGGAAAAACAGAAATGCAGGGTATTTTTTAAATGGTGAGAAAATGGGAAATGTTGATGTTCAAAGGGACCTGGGTGTCCTTGTACATGAGTCACTGAAAGCTAACATGCAGGTGCAGCAAGCAATTACGAAGGCAAATGGTATGTTGGCCTTTGTTACAAGAGGATTTGAGGAGTAAAGATGTCTTACTGCAATTATACAGGGCCTTGGTGAGACCACACCTGGAATTTTGGTCTCCTTACCTAAGAAAGGATATACTTGCCATAGAGGGAGTGCAACGAAGGTTCACCAGACTGATTCCTGGGATGGCAGGATTGTCTTATGAGGAGAGATTGAGTAGACTAAGCCTGTATTCTCTAGAGTTTAGAAAAATGAGAGGTGATCTCATTGAAACATACAAAATTCTTACAGGGCTCAACAGGGTAGATGCAGGGAGGATGTTTCCCCTGGCTGGGAAGTCTAGAACCAGGGGTCACAGTCTCAGAATAAGGGGTAGGTCATTTAGGACTAAGATGAAGAGAAATTTCTTCACTCAGAGGGGGGTGAATCTTTGGAATTCTCTACCCCAGAGGGCTGTGGCGGCTCAGTCATTGAGTACATTCAAAACAGAGATCGATAAATTTCCATATATTAAAGGCATCAAGGGATATGGGGATAGTGCAGGAAAATGGCATTGAGGTAGAAGATCAGCCATGATCTTGTGGAATGGTGGAGCAGGCTCGAGGGGTCGGATGGCCTACTCCTGCTCCTATTTCTTATGTTCTTATGTTCCTTCATTGTCACTAGGTCAAAATCCTGGAACTCCCTACCTAACAGCACTGTGGGAGAACCTTCATCACACGGACTGCAGCGGTTCAAGAAGGCGGCTCACCACCACCTTCTCAAGGACAATTAGGGATGGGCAATAAATGCTGACCTCGCCAGCGACGCCCACGTCCCATGAATGAATAAAAAAAACGTTGGATACATTACACTTAGTCCCCTCTAAGTCATTGATATATATTGTAAACAGCTGAGGCCCAAGCACTGCTCCTTGTGGCAACTAGTTACAACCTGCCAACCCGAAAATTACCCGGTTATTCCTTGGGATAGTTGAGTCTGGAGGTAACAAAAGCATGGATGAGGGTTTCAGCAGCAAATGGGCTGATGCTGGGGTGGAGATAGGCAACATTATGGAGAAACAAAGAGTCAGGGTAAATGGGTCTTGCTGGGATTGGAAAAGGTTTGGGAATGGTGTACTCCAGGGGTTTAGTGCTGGGCCCACTTTTGTTGTCCGTGTATATAGATTATTTGGGTATAGGGAACACAAAATCGAAATTTGGTGAAAAGCTTTGGGAAGCATAGCTTCGAAGTCACCTGTTTCTCTCAAACATACCACAATTAGCATATTCCATGTCTCATTACTCATATACAGTGAAACCTGTAAACTACAGACACCTTAGGGACTGGCATCAGCTGTCCTTTTTTTCAGGTGTCTTTATTATCAAAATGGTCATTGTATGTGCTGTAAAAATTTTCCCAACAATCTTGAAGAACCAGCTGAGATTATGATCAGCACCCGATCGGTTGCAACAATGCGAAGAACTCCTGTCCCACACACCAGCATTCAGCTCTGTTCACTTAACAGTTTTGCAGTCTAAATTCCCATTTCATTTCAAACCACTCTCACTGGGCGCAGAATGTAACTTCAGTAATCAACTGCGTTTCTCAGTTCTACTTACCAGCATTAGGGCAGTCACAGGACAAAAAAGGGGGAAATGTGATGACAGGTTGTGCTGGTATATTGAAGTGCAAAAGGCAAGACTTAGAACAGATTGAGAACATTTGGGAGAAAAAAGACAACAGGTCACATTATGTGTAGGAGTGAAACCGCAGTTTTCTGGTTGAGCAGTGAGTCTGCAGGAAGACTGACTGATAGCTGGGGCTCTCAGGCCTGTTCATCACTCTATGGAGCAGCAGAGAGACAGAAAGACCCGGGACAGCCATCCACCCTCACTCCCCAAAGCCAAAGCTCCTCAAAGAAGCAGATCCACAATCAGAAACCGAGGGAAAGAAGACGATGGCAGGGTCAGAGGGAGAGGAGCTGCCAGCAGACACTGGGTATATGGAGGCGTCACTGGGGCAGTAAAGGACAGGCCCTCTCGTTATTCGCATGCGCTTTTCTTGATTCAGGAGGGTAGTGAGGTCAGCACATTTGGGTCAGCACGAGGCGACAGTGGGTTTATGAAAGAAACAGCTTTTTTTGAATGGGGAGTTATTTATCGGAGCATCCATAGTGGCAGAGAAACCGCTCTATTCCTGGAATCGAGCCGTGCAAGCATTCAATCCCAGAGATAGAGTGGTTTCTCTGCCGCTATGGATGCTGGGTAAAGATGTCCTCATTCCACAGAAGTCGCTTCTCTCACAAAACCCATTGCCGCCTCGTGCAGACATTTGCGACCTCTGTTTTAATTTGTAAAAGGGCTTGGTGCATTGAAGGATGTCCGTAGTTGGTAATTTGCGAGTGTCCATAGTTTTAGAGTGCTTCTTGTATATTTTACCATGTAAGTTATTTGGTTCTCTCAATAAGTAACTTTTTTTGCAGGTGTCCATTTTTTGGGAGTGTCCGTTTATATAGGTTTCACTGTATTGTGTCCCAAAATATTATTTTCTGAAAGAAATCTGTCTAATTCGCATTTGAATGAATCAATGCTCTCTACTTCCACTGTCTCTCTGGGGAGCCTGGTCCATAAATTCAACACTCACTCGCTGAAATTATGTTTCTGTAGATTCATTTTGAATTTACTCCCCTTCAAGTGCAAGACCTGTCCTATGGTTCTGTTCTGAGCAAGGTGAAACAGCTGGTCATAGTCTCATTATCTAGTGCTTTTAGAATTTAAAAACAGCAATTATATCACCCCTCAACCTTCTCTTTTCCAGTGAGAACATGCCCAATTTATGTAATTGCTCCTCATAATCCAATCCCTCCTTCCCCTCAATCATTCTGATTGCTCTCTTCTTTATCCCTTCAACAGTCACAATGTCATTTCTGTGCAGGATTACCTCACTATTTTGGCTCAATATTGTCCTTTTTATACATCCCCACATCTGATTTGCTTTACTCACTGCCACCGAGCATTGTTACGATAGCTTCAATTTACTGTCAATCAGGACCTCAGATCACTTTCATTTTCCATGCACATTATTTTCTTTCTGTTTCGGTAATCGTCTCTTCCTGGATTTTTGTCCCCATATCAAGCACTTTGCATTTCTCTACATTCAATTTCATCTGCCACCTGTCTGCCCTATTCCCGAGTATATTCAAATCTTCCTGTAGCTTACCCTGTTCAGCTTTGCAGTCTACCACCTTCATTAGCTTTGTGTCATCTGCAAATTTAGCCACTGTGCTTGTGACTCCTAGCTCCTGATCATTTATGAAGATATTAAACTAAAGAGTTCCCAAAACAGACCCCTGCGGGACCCCACTGGTAACATTTTCCCAGGCTGATGACAATCCCTGTACCGCCATCCTTTGGGTTCTATCGGTCAACCAGTTATGTATCCATTGTAAAATATTTCCGCTGATTCCCGCTTTCTTTATTTTTATTACCAGCCTTTTCAGAGGAACTGTATCAAAGGCCTTACTGAAATCCAAATATACAACATCCACTGCCTGACCCTATCAAGGTCCTTTGTCACACCCTCAAAGAAAAACAGTAGATTTGATTGGCAAGACCTCCCCTTCTTGAACCTATATTGGCTATCTTTTATGATTTTATTTCTGTGCAGTTGTTCCATGATCTTATCTTTAATAAGGGTTTCCATAACTTTACCCACAACGGACGTCAGAGTCACTAGTCTGTAGTTTGCTGAATAACTTTTGCTACCTTTTGTAAAAATAGGATTGACATCTGCCTTTCTCCAATCCCCAGGCATCTCTCCAGTATTCAGTCATTTCTGGAAGGTTTGTGCCAGCGTTCCTACAGTTTCCTCCCTTATTTCCTTAAAGATCCTCGGATCCATCTTATCCGGCCCCTGAGGTTTATCACCTTAAGATTACACAGCTGTTCGACAACCATGCTGGTAGTGATGTGAATAGTGTCACACCTTACTACTGCAACACCCTCTAGTTCCCTTTCCACAGCAAATAAGTTACTTGTCTCCTCCTTGGTAAAAACTGAGGCAAAAGACTTATTGAGCACTTTTGCAGTCTGTGTAGCATTAGTTGTCATACCCTCACCCGATCACACTTTCAGTACAATCTATCCCTTGTTTTTCTTTTTCCTCTCAATATAACTGAAAAACTTTTTATTATTATCCTTCACTTTCTTGCCATGTTCAATTGAAAAAAACTTTCTCATTCTGATGCCCTTTTTACACACCTGGCATGCCTTTTGGTATTGAATCCAGCTAAATTCTGTGCCATTTTCCTTCATGGCCTTAAATCCTTTTTTTTCCTCTTCATGAATTGCTTAGTTGCACTGTCCAACCAGTCAGGAGTGCCTTTAAGCTCAGTACCTTTGCTTTGCATGGCCACACATTGGTCCATTGCATTCAGAACCACCTCCTTGAAGCAACTCCACAGTTCCTCCATTCCCCCAGCCATATTCAAACTGTCCAAGCCAACTCTGACAAGACTTCTCAAGTTTGTAGAGTTGGTCCTCTTAAAATTTGGCAATTTTGTTTGGGATTTAGTAACCTCTCCAATCCATGTAATGTAAAATGTGACCACATTATGATCACGGTTACCTAAAGCCTCACCCACCTTTATGTTGGAGATTTAATCATCCCTGTTACTCATAATCAAATCCAGGATGTTTTTTCCCCTTGTTGGCTCGTTTTACAAACTGAGTCATAAAAAAGTCTTCCATTAACTCTAGAAATCCTTCCCTGTCTTACTAGTGGAGACATTATTGTCCCAGTCAATTTCTGGTAAGTTGAAATCTCCAACTATTATAGTTGGTCTCTCACCTTCCTTATCTCATCCCACAGTTCCAGATCAAGGCTTTCGCCCTGGTTTGGGGATCTATAGCACACCCCCAGTAATAGTTTACTTCTGTGACGGTCCATTCATTCTACCCAAAGTGAATCTGTGTCTTTCCGTTTTTATATCATTTCTCGCTTGTTCCTCAATACTGGAGTTTATATATACTGCCACACCACCTCCCTTTCTCCCGATACGGTCTCTTCTAAACAATTTAAATCCTTCCAGATATGTATCCCACTGATTGCAATCACTCCACCTCTGTGATCCCAATGATGTCCAATCTATCAATCCCCGCAAGACTTTCCAGATCACGCATCTTATTTGTCAGACTTCTTGTATTAATGCAAGCTCAGCTCCAATGTTTTTTACCTTTCCCATTTATTTTATTATCATTTTTACTTTGTTTTTCTCCCATCATTGGGGTTAGGCTTATTAGGCTTTAATTTATGTTTTCACTGGTTCACCTTGAAAGGCTTGGGCAGTAACAGTGAGTGATGCTGGATGCTGTTAGGTGCCAGGCAGCTCCTGCCCACTTGGGCCTGAAACAACTTCCTGAAGCTCACCTAAAGAAAGAGAAGACGAACATGTGTTAGAAAGCTGTCATTATTCCAACCCTTCCAATATAGCTTCCCTGAGAATACATTACATTCACTGCATACTTTGGTGCCAGTCGGCGAGTGAGTTTGATGAGAAGAAAGACCACAAGATGAATGACACTAGCTCTGAACTTGAGCAAGGCCTCCCACTTCACAATCCCCTTTTCCCTCTAAATCTTGGTGGACAATGATATCCAGCAAGGTCTCTTTGAAATCACTCAAGGTTCCTGAGTCCTCCACCCATGCAGGTCAATCCTGACTGTTTTAAGATACCTTGCAGCTTACTGAGAAGGAGAGATGAAGTTCAACTTACTAGGAACAAATACAATGATAGTTAATTCCCATCTGGCTGCCCAGAGTGCAGAGATTTCCAATTTACAGTCCCAGGGCTATATGCAGCGCCTGACCCCAGCTAATGCGGTCTTGAAGCCCTGATAACCGTCTTATTTGTGCTTGTATTTCTTATTCATTGTGTTGTCCTACTTGAGCCTGGAGGTTGGAAAGGGCTGGTCTTAACACTATTGCCTCATTGATGGATAAATGTTCAATCAGAACATCAAGATTACTGGACTAATAATCCAGAGGCTGAGAATTTGAATTCAGTTTTTTTTTTAAATCTGGAAATAAAAAGCTGATATCAGTAAAAATGACCACGAAGCTGTCAGAAAGTCATAAAAACCCAACTGGTTCACTAATGTCCTTTAGGGAAGGAAACCTGTCACCCTTACCTGGCCTATACGTGACTCCAGTCCCACACCAACGTGGTTGACTCTTAACTGCCCTCTGAAGTTGCCTAGCAAGCCACTCAGTTATATCCTCGGATGAGCAATAAATGCTAGCCTTGCCAGTAACGCCCACAACCTTATTTGGCAGATGTGGCCTGTGTAGGCCTGGAAGGATCCTGTTGCATAGAAGTTTAATGCGTTTGCAGTGAAGTGGAGACAGCAAAGGCTCTGGTTCTGAAGTGGCCTAGCAAGCCACTCAGTTGTATCAAAACTGCTACAACCTACACCGACTGCAGCGGTTTATGAAGGCGGCCTACCACCACCTTCTCAGGACAACTAGGGCAATAAATACAGGCCTTGCCGGCAATGCCCACATTCTTGAGAATGGATTTTTTGAAAGATCTGTTAGTATCAGCAACTTGAGATAGCTGCATGTTGTAGGGAATAGGGATTTATATCTGAGCCCCCCCAACCCTGAGCTCCATAGTGTGCAGCTACACGGCACACATAAGGAGAAACCTTAGACACTCATTTCAGTGGTCATGCTTATGTGTACAGTTGTCAGCCTTGGCTCAGCAGTAGCACTGTCACCTCTGAGTCAGAAGGTCATGGATTCAAGTTCCATTCCAGAGATTTGAGCACATAATCGAGGCTGACATTGCAGTGCAGTACTGAGGGAATGCTGCACTGTTAGAGATGCCGTCTTTCAGATGAGACGTTAAACCTGCCCTCACAGGTGCACATAAAAGATCCCCTGGTACTATTTCAAAGAAGAGCAGGGGAATTCTCCTGGTGTCCTAGCCAATATCACTAAAATCAAAAAGATTTTCTGGTCATTATCTAGTCATTTATCCCATTGTTGTTTGTGGGACCTTGCTGTACGCAAATTGGCTGCCACGTTTCTTTCATTACAACAGTGACTACATTTGAAAAAGGACACTTCATTGGCTGTAAAATGTTTTGAGAGGCAGTGACAGGCCCAATATAATTGCAAGTTCTTTCTTTACACGTACATACAGGTTGCATCCACATTGAAATGGAGAGATTGGATTCGGGTGAAAACCTGTAAAGATGTGAATGAAGGAGGAGTTACAGCTGCATGCTGCTGGTGCAAAGGCTTCCCGACTGCTTAGTGCCACACTGGTGCAGCAGGGGGCTCTCTTCTGAGATTGGGACTGAGACACATTATTGGGGCAGAGTAGAGGGAGTTTCACTCTACACTTAACCGGGCTGGATTTGATCTTGCAGATGTTGACATTCAGTGCCTGAAATTCAGAGCCTTCCACATGCAGAACAAACATTTTCTCAGCTTGTTGTGTGAAATTTAAAAATTAGCCCTTTTCCCACACATTTGTGAAGTCAGATAGTTGCAAACATTGACATGCTTGGGTAAAAATCAAATTTTATTTAACAACCTTCAGCCAGCCTGTGTTAAATGTTAAACCCTTTGCAAAAAGACTATTCCTTTGCCCCTGACCAGTAAATCTCTCTCATCAACTGATGAAGATTTCTGCTCTATTTCTAAATCTCTTCTCGTCCCGCACCAATCCCTGTTCCCAGCCAATAAGACTCTGTGACCTTAACTCGCTTCCCATATTCTGCTAACATGATCCACACTGAATGGAAACTTTCCAAAACATTCCATGACAAGCTGTCCCTCCCCCGGCCAACAATCTGAATGAACCCTGTGACTAATAACCATTCTCGTGCAGATTTACACCAGTAAAGCCAAGTACAAAATAAATTGCACATTCCTTGTCTTATTTTGTGCTTTTGACATCTTGCAGGTATTATTTGAAACTAATACCTGCTTTCTTAATATTAAAATTGTCTCGCTTGTATCTTGCTATTGCCCCACCGGATTGTCCCGAGGCCTCCAGGAATTAAAGATTAATCTCCCAGACACTGCTAATAGAGCAACCCGGGAGAAAAATCATTGGGGCATTCTTTTCATTTTCTTTGAACATTTTCCATTTATTAGTGATAAAAATATTGGAGATGGGGGAAGAAAGGTTGTTCGAATGATAATTAGTCAGGAATGAAGAGTCTGTTCGCTTTCCAATTGGCGTGAGAAGGCGGTGCGCCCTGAGGATGGACGTGTCAGGTGACCAATGGCGGAAGCCTGGGGGCGGGGTGGTTGGAGGTGAGAGGCCATGTGATGAAACCTGCTGGAATACATCCAACCAGAGTTGGCAAACCTACTTGCTTTAGTCAGGGGAAAGCAGAACTCAGTCCATATGTGTGTTAGGGATTGAAAGCTAGTAAAGAAATCCATTTTGTATTCAGCCCCTAAAGTTAAAAGCTCGCAAAACTTTGTTCACAATGAAGGTCTTCTCATAGGTCACAAACAGCCTGATCTCAAGGTTAAACAACGCATTGTTTACATTTAATTCTGACCTTTCTCACGAATTCACATACGCCTAGAGGCTAACTTATCTGTAGCGAAGCCAAAATATGCTTTACTAGAACCTACAGACCAGTGGCATTCTGGACCACGAAATGTCAGATACAGAACCTTGGGTGATAGATGTTTAGAGAGCCTGGAAGCTCTTGATAAAGACTGGTGAGAACTGGTGTAAAGTGCATCAAGATCAAGTGAAATAATGTTGTTAGAAAGATATAAACATGGCCAAATTGTAATGTGAGGGTAGAAGATGAAGCAGAAGGAAGAGACCTGGAGAGTTGAGCTCAATGACTGTAACATGTGATCTTCTACAGCACAGCATCACCATGTGTTGTCTGTGAGTATGCACGTTCATTTAACCCTTAATAAGCCTGCAAGGATCTGATTCCGTGTCTAGAACTCACTCTTGGTGCATAGACATAGGACAGTTGTCTCTGTCCACATTGTTACAACGGTACATTTCCAACGTGTGTATGTAATCATAAGAAAGAAAATTCTGGCATTTATATTGCACCTTTCATGACCTCAGGATGTCCCAAAGCGCTTTACAGCCAATGAAGTACTTTTGAAGTGTTTTAATGTAGGAAACGCGGCAGCCAACTTACGCAGAGCAAGGTACCCTCGGTTTAATGTCTCATGTGAAAGACAACACCTCCGACAGTGCAGCACTCTCTCAGTACTGCACTGAAGTGTCAGCCTGGATTATGTGCTAAAGCCTCTGGAGTGGGGCTTAAACCCACAACCTTCTGACTCAGATGCGAGAGTGCTACCACTGAGCCAAGGCTGACACCTAGCTGTGCACCCCTTGCAGCTAACTTCTCATATCTCGATCTGATGTTCCCCATAAAGGACTGGGAGTGTCTGATCGGGCAATCAACCCTCTGGTAAAATGCCTAGTGTTAGAGTGGGACAGATGGGCTTCTCTACTGCTCATTGGTAAAGGCAACGTGTAGCTGAGCCATGGCGGCCCAGGAGCTTTTAGGCTTGACTACCACCCTGTGCTGAGTAGCTGACCTCTGCTGGACAGGCAGTAGGGCCACTACAATTAGTGAACCCAGGGAGATAAAAATCAGCCATGGTTCCATCCTCCAACACTACACTGTGGCCATTGGTGAAAGTGCTTGTGTGTGCGGGTAAGATCAGGTATAGCTGTAACGTACAGGTATAGCTTAAAGAACCTTAGCACAGCTTAGAGAACCTTAGTTACTCAGATAGGCTTAAAGAGCTGGGTCTATTTACTTTAGAGGTGACCTAATAGAGGTATATAAAATAATGAAAGGGCTGAATTGCGTGCCTATTGATAGATTATTTCAGTTTGACAGATTGGGGAGGTCATGGGGACGTGCATTTAAACTATGCAGAAGTACGAATAGACTGAATGTTAGGCGTTTCTTCTTTTCCCAGAGAGTAGTGAGCCTCTGGAATACGTTGCCGACTGGTGTGGTGGGTGCTGCCTCTCTGCCTTCAAAAGGGAGCTGGATCGGTTCTTGGCTAGGGCAGAGATCGCTTCATATGAAAGGTAAGAGATTCAACAGTTAATGTAAGCATGGTCAATGTGGTCTTCTGGACTGGTTTTGGTCACCTGAGGGGATCGGAGAGGAATGGTCCAGATTTTCTTTCCCTTTTGGCCCTAGGTTTATAACATTATAAACTCAAAACTTAAAAGAATACTAAAGGGTTCAGAGAAAAGGGAAGAAAATGAAATTAGAGTAGGCAGCTCCAGTAGGAAATCTACCACCCCGGCCAGATGTGATGGACCGATTGGCCTCCTTCTGGGTTCTATCATCTGATAACAGGTTCTTATTACATGTTTATTTTAAAAACTTAAAAGGTTGACATCAAACCATTTCAGTTAGACAGTGACCCGTGCAAAGTGGCAGCAGCTAGACATTCACCTATCCCAGGTACTTTCATACCCAATGTAAAATGTAAGTTTCCCTGCAGTTGTACATCTTGTGTCATTGCAGAACAGAAATTGCTTTGTAAGCACCTAAAACAGATGATCTGGTCATTTATCTCATTGCTGTTTGTGGGATCTTGCTCTGCACAAATTGGCTGCCACCTTTCCCTACATTATAACAGTGACTACACTTCAAAAAGTACTTCATTGGCTGTAACGCACTTTGGGATGTCCTGAGGTCATGAAAGGTGCTATATAAATGCAAGCCCTTTCTTTCTTTGTGGTGACTCACGATGTGTGGTGTAACTATATCGCCTGTTAGGTTTTAAAACATCTCACCAGCAACAAAGACTATGGGGAATATTTACGAATTAATGCACCTGGCACGGCTTCACACGATTGGAGAGCATGTTGCCAATTCAGCATGGAAATCAACATGCCCCTCCCCTCATTATTTTCCATTGGTATATATATATATATGTTAGAAATCTTGGGTATACACACACTTCCTTTTCAACTTCCCATTGTCACAATCTTTGGTCATGCTTTTATGCCAACATTTAACATTGAAACTGCCTATGCAAACATTCAGAATGGAAATCCTGTATGTAAACAGTTGCCTGCAACGATGTAGTTGCAGGCTCTGGCTAGTAGCCGGTGCTATGGATTGAATTTTTGAAGTCTTTCTTCCAACCCCATTGCCATCTTCTATGTAGAAAAAAGTTATACTCATCAACTGACTGTGTCCACAATGGGGCGGAAATTGCATTTAAAATAACATTGTGCCTAGCAGTGCTCACTGTTATTAGTGGCGAAATCGAAGGTTCGGAATTTGCTCTTCCTGGATCACCGGTGATCTGTCAGCTTCACATTAAGAAAACATTTACCTGAGGAAGGAGGAAGTCTCCGAAAGCTTGTGAATTTAAAATAAAATTGCTGGACTATAACTTGGTGTTGTAAAATTGTTCACATTAAAGGGACCTTGCCGGCTGCAATCAATTGACCAGGGCCAACTTGCTACACTTCCCAGTTGGAAACGAACTAATCTTGCCACAAAACAGCTCGACTAAGTTTTTTTTATGTGTAATCTAAGTTTTAGCAATGTGGTAAGTATTAATGACTGCCAAACAACCTCTCTGGCTCTAAAAATTAACTTTTAAAAATGTGGAGTCTTATTACTCTTGATTTTAATAGTTTTTGGGCATTTAGAAAAAAATTTAAAATTAAAACATTAAATTTTTAAAACCTTTTTCCTTCTGACGCTTTTATCTGAGCCTTTTAATCTTATCCTCTCTTTCGCTTTCTCTGTCATTTTATGATACCGTATCGGGCACATCCTGGTTTCCAGTCTGCTCTGTTTGTCTATGAACTGGTTCTCACACCGTGGCTTGCTGATTGGTTGAGGGGCCTTAGCGATCCTTTCACCACTCGCACAGCCCGGGAAAGAACGCTGATGTTAGTTAAACTCACAGTTCATGGACGTTGCCGCCAAAAAGAACGCGGTAACTTAGTGGGTGAATTTAAATCTAATGAGCGGCGAGCACTGCTGGTTCGCTGCTCAGAGCAATTTACAGGCCAATATCTATAATATATAAAAATGAAAGACTTGCATTTCTATAGTGCCTTTCACGACCTCATGACATTCCAAAGTACTTAACAGCCAATTAAGTACTTTTGAAGTGTAATCACTGTGGTAAAGTAGAAAATGCAGCAGCCAATTTGCACACAGCAAGGTCCCACAAACAACAATGAGATAATGACCAGACAATCTGTTTTAGCGATGTTGGTTGAGGGATAAATGTTGGCTAGGGCTCCCTTGCTCTTCTTCAAACAGTGCCATGAGATCATTTATGTCCACCTCAGAGCTGACAGGGTCTTGGATTAATATCTCATCCGATAGATGTATCAGCCTGGATTATTTGCTCAAGCCTGTGGAGTGAGGCTTGAACCCATGACCTTCTGACTCAGAGGCGAGAGTGCAACCACGGCTGACACCACACTCCACAATTGAAATCTCACGCCACAATTGAAACCTCCTCGCTCCCACCGGCTCAGTGCACGATGTGTTGTTTTGATTCATGTGCACTCAGGCTGTTTACACACCATTAAATGTCAATGTCTCTCTTGAAACATTTGAAGGCCCAGGGTTCATGGCGAGGATGTTTTCCTCCTGCTTGTACATGTTTCCCAATGCTTACCCTTTTTGTAACATGATGGTTTGCTAACGTGTTAATATATAAACTTTACTCCAGCATTTATGGAATCGGATGAGACTGGCAATATTCCTTGCCTGGCATTGAGGAAGCTGTAGGCACCTCCATAGAAGGCAGCCTAAGATGTCAATGTCAGTTGGGTCTCAGCAAAGGCCTTAGCTTCATCCCCTTATTCCCCCACCTCAATGAATTTCGAGCTTGACATGATGCTGAGCTCGTCTTCCGTTGCCTTCACCTCTGCACCCACTTCTTTGGCCAGGAGTCTTCTCCCTGCACAGTGGACCCTTTCTCCCGTCTTCAGAATTCTCGTTCCACCTGGACCCCTCCCTCTAGCCTCTTACCCTCTTGATCTTTTCATTGTGATCTGTCGACGTGACATCGGCTGTCTCTATTTCTCTACTCCTCTCACTCACTCTAACCTACCTCCCTCTGAACTCACTGCACTCCGTTCTCTCAGGTCCAACCCTGACATTGT
This sequence comes from Heptranchias perlo, assembly GCF_035084215.1. Classification (NCBI taxonomy): domain Eukaryota; kingdom Metazoa; phylum Chordata; class Chondrichthyes; order Hexanchiformes; family Hexanchidae; genus Heptranchias; species Heptranchias perlo. Next base: position 98,337,690 of record NC_090328.1, on the reverse strand, counting down.
CATTAAACCCGCTGACAAGGTCGGCACTGTTGTTGTGTGGCGAACAGACCTCTACCTTGCGGAGACTGATGCCAGCTTTCCGATACCTCCTCCTACCTCCCCCTGGACCATGACCCCAGACCGTCACTGACCTCATCTCCTCTGGAGATCTCCCCTCCACGGCCTCCAACCTCATAGTTCCCCAACCCCGCACAGCCCGCTTCTATCTCCTTCCCAAGATCCACAAACAGGACTGCCCTGGGAGACCCATCGTCTCAGCCTGTTCTTGCCCCAAAGAACTTATTTCCTCCTATCTTGACTCTATTTTTTCTCCCCTTGTCTGGTCTCTTCCGACCTACAACCGTTACTCTTCTGACGCCACTTTAACAGTTTCCAGTTCCCCGACCCTAATTGTCTCCTTTTCACCATGGACGTCCAGTCCCTCTACACCTCCATCCCCCACCAGGACGGCCTGTGGGCCCTCCATTTCTTCCTTGAACAGAGGCCCAACCAGTCCCCATCCACAACCACCCTCCTCCACCTGAATTTGTTCTTACATTGAACAACTTCTCCTTTGACTCCATTCACTTCCTCCAAATAAAAGATTGTAAACAATTTTACAACACCAAGTTATAGTCCAGCAATTTTATTTTAAATTCACAAGCTTTCGGAGATTTTCTCCTTCCTCAGGCAAATGTTTCAAGAGCTCCTTGAAGCCTACGCATTTATACATATTGAACAATACATGGTGTTTACAGACTGCCCCTGCAACTGCCCGTTGCCAAGGCAATCACCGTGTTCAGACAGAGAGGTGTCACCTGCAGAACCCCCGAATACACATTCAACAAAAAAACAAACAGGGAAAAAAAACAGAGAAAAAAAAACACAGAGAGAGGCAGAAACATCCGGAAGGCAGAGAGAGCCAGCAAATGACCCATTATATTAAAAACAGATAACATTTGTTCGCTGGTGGGGTAACGTGTAGCGTGACATGAACAAATAAAAGATGTGACAAATAAAAGATGTCACTATGGTATGGTCCCAGCTATGCCTGCCTTTTTGTGGGATACATGGAACATTCCTTGTTCCAGTCCTACTCGGATCCCTCACCTCTTTTTCTGATACATTGATAACTGTATCAGTACCATTTCATGCTCTCACCCCGAACTGGAAAATTTCATCAACTTTGCTTCCAATTTCCACCCTTCCTTCGCCTTCACATGGAGAGTCTCCGACTCTTCCCTTCCCTTCCTCGACGTCTCTATCTCCATTTCTGGGGAAAGGCTGTCAACCAATATCTATTATATACTCACGGACTCCCACAGCTACCTTGATTGCACTTCCTCCCACCCCACTTCCTGTAAGGACTCTATTCCCTTCTCCCAGTTTCTCCGTCTCCGTCGCAGTTGTTCTGATGATGTCATCTTCCACACCAGTCCTTCCGATCCGTCTTCCTTTTTCCTCAACCGAGGATTCCCCTCCACTGTCGTTGACAGGGTCCTCAACCATGTCTGTCCTATTTCCCGCACTTCTGCCCTCACCCCTTCCCTTCCCTTCCAGAATCATGATAGGGTCCCCCTTGTCCTCACCTTCCACCCCACCAGCCTCCACATTCAATGTATCATCCTCCACCATTTCCGCCACCTCCAGCGTGATCCAACCATCAAACACATCTTCCCCTCACCTCCCCTTTCAGCATTCCGAAGAGACCGCTCCCTCCACGACACTCTGGTCCACTCTTCCATCGCCCCCAACACCCACTCTCCTCCCACAGCACCTTCCCATGCGAGCGTAGGAGATGCAACACCTGCCCTTTCACCTCCTCCCTTCCCACCGCCCAGGGACCTTCCAGGTGAAACAGCAATTTACTTGTACTACTTTCAATTTAGTATACTGTATTCGCTGCTCACAGTGCGGTCTCCTCCACATTGTGGAGACCAAACACAGACTGGGTGAACTCTTTGCTGAACACCTCCACTCTGTCCACAAACGTGACCCTAACCTGCCGGTCGCTTGCCATTTTAATTCCCCGTCCCACTCCCACTCTGACCTCTCTGTCCTCGGCCTCTTACACTGTTCCAGTGAAGCTCAATGTAAGCTCGAGAAACAGCGCCTCATCTTTCGTTTAGGCACTTTACAACCTTCCGGACTCAACATTTATTTCAATAACTTCAGATCATAACCATTGCTCCCATTTTTTCGGTCAGCAGCTGCTGAAAATGGTTCTGCTGTGGCCATTTACAGCTCCTCTAGACCGATCTTTTGTTTCTTAACCTGTCCCATTACCACCTTCCTTGCCTTGCATCATCATCCCTTTTATCATTTAGTCACTCTTGTCCTCTACCCTATCACAGACCTCCCCTTTTGTTCTTTCCTCCCCTTCCCTCCCTCCTTTCCCTGATTCTACACTTGCTTAAAAACTTTAACTCTTTAACATCTTCCAGTTTTAACAAAAGGTTTTCAACCTGAAATATTAACTCTGTTTCTTTCTCCACAGATGCTGCCTGACTTGCTGAGCTTTTCTGGCATTTTCTGTTTTTATTTAATTTGGGTCTAAATGGCATTGGCCCCTCATGATCCATCTGTCTGTTTTATCATTGGTGGAGTATGTTGACAAATGAGGCATGGTAAAATTTGCTAACATCACAACGCACTTTGTCGATTCTTTGACAAACACACCAGTGTCTAATATCTAGTAGCTGGACTAAGTGCAAAGACTCTCACATTGACTGAAAGAGATCAACTTCTAACTGACGGTTCGTTAACAAAAATAGGAAATTCTGCCCTTAGTTTTATATTGTTTCCGGTGGCTATGGTTAAAATGGAGGCTGCTCTCTCTTCCTAGATCTACTAGTTGGTAAGTTGGCAACTGGAGGATATCAATATAAGATCATCAGTAAGAGAACAAAGGAAGAGGTTAGGAGAATGTTTTTTACACAGTGGGTTGTTAAGACATGGAACGCCCAACCAGAAACAGTAGCGGAAGCAGAATCCATGGTAGCTTTTAAAAGGGAAGTAGATAAATATTTGAAAAAGAAAATTTAAAAGGATTTGGGGAAAGAGCAGGGAATGGTACTGTGGCGAGCTCCTTCAGAGAGCTGGCACAGGTGTGATGGGCTGAATGGCCTCCTTCTGTGCTGTAAATTCTATAGGGTGGATTTCAACTCCCATTGAATTCCTTTCCCCATGCAGGGATTCATGAACAGCCCAATCAAACAACCAGGCTACTCCCTCACCCAGTAGTAGATTCTCTGCAGACATCTCTTGGCGTGCACAAATGAATAGAATCATCCTCCCCACAATGGATGTGAATATTTGTTGGTCCCCTGGGATAAGGTGATGAATTTCTTAACATCACTGGTTATCCTGGTTAATGGGCTTAGGATGAGACAATAGATACTTGTACCAGTTCCAAACAGACTGTTAATTGTGACATTCTGTCTAGTATTATTACATTCTTCAATGTTCAGAGCCTTTCTTTTGAAATCTGTGTGAATTCACTTTATTTCAAAACATAACCTTCAAACATAACTCAATTCCAAAATCGTTTCCGTGAAGAAAAAAATGATAAAAAAAACCCAAAACATGACATAATGGTTCCTTCTAAATAATCTGTGTCAAAAAACTGCAGACAAACACAACTTGAAGCCTGGACATGGCTGACAGTGAATTCTGATCTTAATACAAGTTTTTCCTCATCACGTCAACGAGATCCAAGGTGAGGTAGCCAATTGGATACAAAATTGGCTTGATGACAGAAGACAGAGGGTGGTTGTAGAGGGTTGTTTTTCAAACTGGAGGCCTGTGTCCAGCGGTGTGCCTCAGGGTCCGCTGTTATTTGTTATTTATATTAATGATTTGGATGATAATTTAGGAGGCATGGTTAGTAAGTTTGCAGATGACACCAGGATTGGTGGCATTGTGGACAGTGAAGAAGGTTATCTAGGATTGCAACGGGATCTTGATAAATTGGGCCAGTGGGCCGATGAATGGCAGATGGAGTTTAATTTAGATAAATGTGAGGTGATGCATTTTGGTAGATCGAATCGGGCCAGGACCTACTCCGTTAATGGTAGGGCGTTGGGGAGAGTTATAGAACAAAGAGATCTAGGAGTACAGATTCATAGCTCCTTGAAAGTGGAGTCACAGGTGGATAGGGTGGTGAAGAAGGCATTCGGCATGCTTGGTTTCATTGGTCAGAACATTGAATACAGGAGTTGGGATGTCTTGTTGAAGTTGAACAAGACATTAGTAAGGCCACACTTGGAATACTGTGTACAGTTCTGGTCACCCTATTATAGAAAGGATATTATTAAACTAGAAAGAGTGCAGAAAAGATTTACTAGGATGCTACCGGGACTTGATGGTTTGACTTATAGGGAGAGGTTAGATAGACTGGGACTTTTTTCCCTGGAGAGTAGGAGGTTAAGGGGTGATCTTATAGAAGTCTATAAAATAATAATAATGAGGGGCATAGATAAGGTAGATAGTCAAAATCTTTTCCCAAAGGTAGGGGAGTCTATAACGAGGGGATATAGATTTAAGGTGAGAGGGGAGAGATACAAAAAGATCCAGAGGGGCAATTTTTTCACTCAAAGGGTGGTGAGTGTCTGGAACGAGCTGCCAGAGGCAGTAGTAGAGGCGGGTACAATTTTGTCTTTTAAAAAGCATTTGGACAGTTACATGGGTAAGATGGGTATAGAGGGATATGGGCCAAGTGCAGGCAATTGGGACTAACTTAGTGGTATAAACTGGGTGACATGGACATGTTGGGCCGAAGGGCCTGTTTCCATGTTGTAACTTCTATGATTCTATAACTAAAAGCTCCAATAACCAGATAATCTGTTTTTAGATATTGGTTTAATGCATTTGACGCAATTAGGGGGAAGCTAGATAAGGGAGAAAGGAATAGAAGGAAATTTTGATAGGGTGAGATGAAGTAAGAAGGGAGGAGGCTCGTGTGGAGCATAAACACTGGCATAGACCCATCAGGTCAAATAGCCTGTTTCTGTGCTGTAAAATTCTATATAATCTATCTAATTCTATGGTTGGGGGATATACATTGACCAGGACGCCAAAAAAATAGTGCCGTGGGATCTTTTATATCCGCCTGAGAGGGCAGACTTGGTTTAACTTCTCATCTGAAAGACTGCACCTTTGACAATGCAGCAGTACTACAGTCTAGGTTATGTGCTTATATCACTGGAGTGGGATGTGAACCCACAACCTTCTAACTTTAAAGGCAAGTGTGCTACCAACTGAGCCACGGCTGACAGCCAGGGAACATTTTACAAAATCAATGAGGGAAAATCGTGGGCAGTATCACAGTTCCTGACCTGCTTAAGTCTCCCTGCCCGAGTGATTTTTGATATCCAACAACTTCTGTACAGTCCCCTTTGTTTCAAGGCTTAACAGGTGCCAACTATACACCCACATACCTCGAGTTCTGACACTGTTCCTCCACGCTTTGCTGATAAATGGTGCATTGTTCTGCAGAACTCGAGTGGCCGGTTTCTCCTGCTCTTCCAGTCACAGCCAACAATTAGCAGTCAGCCGAGGATATGTGGTGATGGGGGTCAAGGTCAGGACTGCGAATTGTGGTTCTTCTAAGAGGGAGAGAGAGAGTGAGAGAGAAACAGAGAGGTAGAGAGCGACAGAGAGAGATAGAGAGACAGACAGAGAAAGATACAGAGAAAAAGATTCAGAGAGACAGAGTGAGACACACAGAGAAAGACAGGGAGAGACAGAAGCACAGAGACAGAGGCAGAGAGAAAGAGAGACAGATAGAGAGAGAAAGAGACAGAGAGAGAGAGAGACAGAGATAGAAAGGGAGAGAAAGAAAGAGAGAGAGAGAAAGAGACAGAGAGAGAGAGAAAGAGACACAGAGAGAGGGAGACAGAGATAGAAAGGGAGAGAAAGAGAGAGAGAGACAGAGATAGAAAGGGAGAGAAAAAAAGAGACAGACAGATGGACAGACATACAGAGAGCGAGATAAAGAGAGAGACTAGGGCTAAAGAAATGTCTTCTAATGTTTAATAAAAGTTTCACCTCCTATGATACCATACAGATTATTTGAGATCAGAAAATGTTAGAAGAGGTCAGTCAGCCAGTGTCTGTAAAGGGACAAAGATGGGTTATGAAGTTTTGGGTGTGCAACCTCATGTGTTAAATGATCTGAAAACTGCTTACAAGATTACACGTGATACAAAAGATCAACAGTGAGATAATGCAGAGATATAAAAAGAACAGAGAAAGGAGCTAATTAGAATCATAGAAAGGTTACAGCATGGAAGGAGGACATTCGACCCATCAAGTCCGTGCCAGCTCTATGCACGAGCAATCCAGCCAGTCCCACTCCCCCGCCCTATTCCCATAGCCCTGCACATTTTTTCATTTCAGTACTTATCCAGTTCCCTTTTGAATCTGCCTCCACCACCCCCTTGGGTAGTACATTCCAGAACCCAACCACTCTCTGCGTAAAAAAGTTTTTCCTCATGTCACCTTTGGTTCTTTTGCCAATCACCTTAAATCTATGCCCTCCGGTTCTTGACCCTTCTGCCAATGGGAACAGTTTCTCTCTATCTACTCTGCCTTGAGCCTTCATGATTTTAAATACCTCTATCAAATCTCCTCTCAATTTTCTCTGTTCCAAGGAGAACAACCCCAGCTTCTCCAGTCTATCCATGTAATTTAAATCCCTCATCCCTGGAATCATTCTAGTAAATCTCTTCTGCACCCTCTCTAAGGCCTTCACATCTTTCCTAAAGTGCAGTGTCCAGAACTGGACACAATACTCCAGTTGTGGCCAAACCAGTGTTTTATAAAGGTTCATCATAACTTCCTTGCTTTTATACTCTATGCCTCTATTTATAAAGCCCAGGACCCTGTATGCTTTTTTAACCGCTTTCTCAACCAGCCCTGCCATCTTGAACGATTTGTGCACATGTACCCCCAGATCCCTCTGTTCTTCTACCCCTTTTAGAATTGTGCCCTCTAGTTTATATTGCCTCTCCTCATTTTTCCTATCGAAATGTATCACCTCACATTTTTCCGCATCAAACTTCATCTGCCATATGTCCGCCCATGCCACCAGCATGTCAATATCCTCTTGAAGTCTATCACTATCCACCTGACTGTTCACTACACTTCCAAGTTTTGTGTCATCTCCAAATTTTGAAATTGTGCCCTATACTCCCACGTCCGAGTCATTAATATATATCAAGAAAAGCAGTGGTCCCAGCACCGACCCCTGGGGAACACCACTGCACACCTCCCTCCAGTCTGAAAAACAACTGTTCACCACTACTCTCTGTTTCCTGTCATTTAGCCAATTCTGTATCCATGTTGCTATTGCCCCCTTTATTCCATGGGCCACAATCTTAATAGCAAGCCTAACATGTGGCACTTTATCAAATGCTTTTTGAAAATCCATATTCACCACCATCAACTGCATTGCCCTCATCTACCCTTTCTGTTACCTCATCAAAAAACCCTATCAAGTTGGTTAAACATGATTTGCCTTGAACAAATCCGTGCTGGCTTTCCCTAATCAATCCACACTCGTCCAAGTGACTATTAATTTTGTCCCGGATTATCGTTTCCAAAAGTTTCCCCACTACTGAGGTTAAACTGACTGGCCTGTAGTTGCTGGGTTTATCTTTACACCCTTTTTTGAACAAGGGTGTAACATTTGCAATTCTCCAGTCCTCTGGCACCACCCCTGTATCTAAGGATGTTTGGAAGATTATGGCCAGCACCTCCGCAATTTCCCCACTTACTTCCCTCAGCAATCTAGGATGCATCCCATCCGGACCAGGTGACTTATCTACCTAAAGTACAACTGGCCTTTCTAGTACCTTTTCTTTCTCAATTTTTAGCCCATCCAGTATCTTAACTATATCTTCCTTTACCAAGACTCTGGCAACATCTTCTTCCTTGGTAAAGACCGATACAAAAGTACTCATTTAGTACCTCAGCCATGCCCACTGCCTTCATGAGTAGATCTCCTTTAAGGTCATTAATCAGCCCTACCCATCCTCTTACTACCTGTTTACTGTTTACATGCCTATAGAAGACTTTTGGATTCCCTTTTATGTTGTCCACTAGTCTATTTTCATACTCTCTCTTTGCTCCTCTTATTTCCTTTCTCACTTCCCCTCTGAACTCTTCTATATCCTTCCCACTAGTTGGTGGCCTATAGAATATACCCAGTAGTGTAATGGCACCTCTATTGTTCCTTAATAAATTCTGTCCTTGACCCCTCAAGGACATCCTCTCTCTCCAGCACTGCAATATTCTCCTTAATATTGCCAACCGCCCCCCCACCCCGCTCCTTTCTTTCCTTCCCTATCTTTCCTGAACACCTTGTATCCAGGAATATTTAGTACCCAATCCTGCTCTTTTTTGATCCAGGTCTCCGTTATTGCCACAACATCATATTCCCATGTGGCTATTTGCACCCGCAGCTCACCAATCTTGTTTACCACGCTTTGTGCATTTACATACATGCACTGTAAACCAGTCTTAGACTTTCTTGTACTCTCTCTTGGTCTGACCCCACCTAATACCTTCCAATCTCTTAGTCTAGGGCTATCCTTCTCTCCTGATCCTTTGTGGCCCTGTTGCCCCTTTCCAATGCTACATCCTGGTACCCATCCGCCTGCCAAATTAATTTAACCCCCCCCCCCCCCCCACAGTACTAGCGAACCTCCCGACGAGGACATTGGTCCCAGCTCCATTGAGGTGCAACCCGTCCGGCCTGTACAGGTCCCACCTTCCCCAGAACTGGTCCCATGCCCCAGGAATCTGACATCCCCCCTGCACCATCTCTCCAGCCACGCATTCATCTGCTCTATCCTCCTATTTCTATACTCACGCGCCTGTGGCACCTGGGGTAAAGATACAAGAGAGGTACGTACGAACAGAATATAAGAAAATAGAAGCAATAAAGAAAACAAGCTGCAAGTGGAGCAGATCTGAAACTAAAACAAAATACTGGCAAGAAAAGTGGAGTAAAAATCTACGACTATTCCGGTGGATCATCCATGTAACTTCGGCAGAAATTCACCGGAACAGCCAGAGGCTAGGCCGGATCCTGGCATGGGCGTGATAATTCCAGAGGCAGGTCCTCAGGGGGCGGAGACTCCAAACGCTGACAGTGTGGGATGGTTGCTTTGGTGTTTCAGGGGGAATGGGTGGGGTAGGTGTCTGGGGTCGGGACCCTCCATCACATAAATGCAGGGCTACTAGAGCAGGTCAGAGGCTTGGTTCTCAATGGCGAGTCACCTCCTGACTCCCCAAACCCTCTCCACTACCTACAAAGCACAAATCAGGAGTGAAATGGATGGCTGCAGCTGCAATAACACAAAAAGCTCGACACCATCCAGGACAAAGCAGTCCGCATGATCAGCAGCCCCTCCACAAACTAAAACATCCACTCCCTCCACTACTGGCGCACCGTGCCTGCAGTGTGTACCACCTACAAGATGCACTGCAGCAACTCGTCAAGGCTTCTTCGACAGCACCTCCCAAACCCGTGACATCCACCTAGAAGGACAAGGGCAGCAAGTGCACAGGAACACCACCACCTCCAAGTTCCCTTCCAAGTCACACACCATCCTGACTTGGAAATATATCGGCGTTCCTTCATTATCGGTGGGTCAAAATCCTGGAACCCCCCACCTAACAGGATTGTGGAAGCATCTTCACCCCACAGACTGCAGTGGTTCAAGAAGAAGGCCCACCACCACCTTCTCAAGGGCAAGTAAGGATGGGCAATAAATGCTGGGCTTACCAGCGACGCCTGCATTCCGAAGAAAAAAATCACAAAAAATGTACAGATTTAGAATAAATTCATGAACTTCAAAAAAAATAACATTTTGTTGAACTGACCCAGATTAGAAAAGTTGGCGGTGAAATGGCGCAAAATAGGCGATAGCGAATCATTAGCCCGTGCTACCATTGGAAAAGAAAATCAGGCAGGGTATAAAACTCTATTGCTCATTTTGCTCTAATACCCCAGTCCAATTTCACTCCCATTGACTCTAAGTGAAGTTTTAGCTAATTAGTACAAGACAGTAAATGACAATCTCGCTTGAAAAACTTAAGTAAAAAGTTTGTTTTGCTTTTTTTCCAGAAGTTAAAAAGCGGGTCAAGCAAATTTCCAAATTTATTTGAAAATAGCACTTTAGCCTCGACACAGTTCCTCAATCTTTACATTACATAACAGAATAAACAACCAAACCCTTCAACACATATGTGCAATGAGAGTGCCGGTGAGTCAGGTATAAATAGACAAGATTATTTGAAATTCAAACAAAAAGAAAAAAACTGAGAACGCTGGAAAAGCACAGCAGGTCGATCAGCTTCTCCAAAGGAAAAATGGGTTAGCATTTCCGAATATGTCCTTCATCAGAACTTTTATCACCTTCACAGCACTGCAGCTCAGAAAGACATACAGCGTCTTATCATAACCTCACACGAGCACTTCACATCCAATTAATTATTTTGGAAGTGCAGTCACTGTTATGAGCTGGTAACTGCAGCAACCAATTTGCACACTGTGAAATCCCACAAACAGCAAATGAGACGAATGACCAGTTCAGTCTGTTTATGGGGGCGTTGGCCGAGGGCACTGTGATTGGGATGATTCTGTAGAACCTTGCAGCACGAGGGTTAGACAAGTTCACACATCTCAGTGCGATACCACCTGGGGTCAGCTGGCACAGCTGCCATTGGGAAGAGGAGCCTCCACTAACAAGGCCTGCCAAAGTGAGCTTTGCCACCTCTCTCTGCAGATGTTGGGTTGCGGGCAGATGGGCCCAGCACCTCCCTTGGGCAGCCTGACCTTCCTTCAGCTGGTCCCCTTTTATTTCCAACATGCAGCTCGAAGGATTGCTGGTGGCACACCATCTAGTCCCAATAAAGGGAGCTCGGGACTAAATAAATAAAGAACTGCCCACTGGCACTAAGGCTCATGAAAGCCTAAGTGCCTGCTGGGAACAAAAGAAGGGCTAATACACTTAACGTTAAAGTGTGGGGGCCTTTTAAAGGTCTGCATAAAGGCGTTGTCGCCATCACGTTTCACTGGGTGTGCTGGAGACTCTCTCTCGTGCACCTCTCTCTCTCTCTCTTTTTCACGGCACCACTCTTTCTCCCTCTGTGGCTACAAGAGCAGGTCAGAGGCTGGGTATTCTGCAGCGAGTGACTCACCTCCTGACTCCCCAAACCCTTTCCACCATCTATAAGGCACAAGTCAGGAGTGTGATGGAATATTCTCCACTTGCCTGGATGAGTGCAGCTCCAACAACACTCAAGAAGCTCGACACCAGCCAGGACAAAGCAGCCCGCTTGATTGGCACCCCATCCACCACCCTAAACATTCACTCCCTTTACCACCGGTGCACTGTGGCTGCAGTGTGTACCATCCACAGGATGCACTGCAGCAACTCGCCAAGGCTTCTTCAACAGCACCTCCCAGGCCCGCGACCTCTACCACCTAGAAGGACAAGGGCAGCAGGTACATGGGAACAACACCACCTGCACGTTCCCCTCCAAGTCACACACCATCCCGACTTGGAAATATATCTCCGTTCCTTCATCGTCGCTGGGTCAAAATCCTGGAACTCCCTTCCTAACAGCACTGTGGGAGAACCTTCACCACACGGACTGCAGCGGTTCAAGAAGGCAGCTCATCACCACCCTCTCAAGGCAATTAGGGATGAGCAATAAATGCTGGCCTTGCAAGCGACGCCCATATCCCACGAACGAATAAAAAAAAATCCTCCTCATCTCAGTCTTAAGGCTGACCCCTTATCCTGCGACTATGCCCCCTAGTTCTAGATTCCCCAGCCATGGGAGACAACCTCTCAGCATCTACCCTGTCAAGCCCTCTCAGAATCTTATATGTTTCAATGAGATTACCTCTCATTCTTTTAAACTCCAGAGAGTACAGGCCCATTCTACTCAACCTCTCTTCATAGGACAACCCTCTCATCCCAGGAATTAATCTAGTGAACCTTTGTTGCACTGCCTCTAAGGCAAGTATATCCTTCCTTAGATAAGGAGACCAAACCTGTACACAGTACTCCAGGTGAGGTCTCACTAAAGCCCTGTACAATTGTAGAGTCATAGAGAGTCATAGAGTTATACAGCACGGATAGAGGCCCTTCGGCCCATCGTGTCCGCGCCGGCCATCAGCCCTGTCTACTCTAATCCCATATTCCAGCATTTGGTCCGTAGCCTTGTATGCTATGGCATTTCAAGTGCTCATCCAAATGCTTCTTGAATGTTGTGAGGGTTCCTGCCTCCACAACCCTTTCAGGCAGTGAGTTCCAGACTCCAACCACCCTCTGGGTGAAAAAGTTCTTTCTCAAATCCCCTCTAAACCTCCCGCCTTTTACCTTGAATCTATGTCCCCTTGTTATAGTACCCTCAACGAAGGGAAAAAGCTCCTCAGTATCCATCCTATCTGTGCCCCTTACCTTTGTACTCCAACCCTCTTGCAATAAAGGCCAACATGCCATTTGCCTTCCTAATTGCTGCTGTACCTGCATACTAACTTTTTGTGAAGCTGTTGTATTGTCGGAAAAGCCCCGGTCTGGCCTATGTGTGACTCCAGTCCCACACCAACGAGGTTGACTCTTAACTGCCCTCTGAAGTGGCCTGGCATGTCACTTAATTGTATCAAACCGCTACAAAGAATAACAAGAATAATAAAACAGGACGGACCACCCGGTTGCGACTTAAGCATTGAATTCAAACATGCTGGAGGCACACCCAGCACAGTCAACCCTGTAAAGTCATTAACATCGCACTAACATCTGGGGACAGGTGCCAAAGTTGGGAGAGCTGTCAAGTAACAGCCTGAAATAATCATACTCGGAATCATAGCTATCAGCCAACTTCCCAGACTCCTCCATCACCATCTCTAGTTGGGGGGAGGGGGGTGTCGACATTGATTCTGTACCCCATGAAGTCTCATGGCTTCAGGTAAAACATGGGCAAGGAAACCTCCTGATAATTACCAGCTCCCACCCTACCTCAGCTGAGTACTCCTCTTTGTTGAACACCATGGAGGAAGCAGTGGAGGTAGCAAGAGCACAGAATATACTCTGGGTGAGGGACTTTAATGTCCATCACCAAGAGTGGCTAGGTAGTACCACCACTGACTAAGCTGGATTGTGGCAGGTAGTGAGAGAACCAACATGAGGAAATAACCTATTTGACCTTGTCCTCACCAATCTATTTGTTGCAGAGGAGTCTGTCCATGATACCATTGTTAGGAGCAACCGCCCCACAGTTTTCAAAAATACCAGGTCCCACCTTCACACTGAGGACGGCCTCCATTGTATTGTGTGGCACTACCACCGTGCTAAATGGGATAGAATAAGAACTGATCTAGCAGCTCAAAATTGGGTATCCATGAGGCGCTGTGGGCCATCAACAGCAGCAGACCAGTATACCACCACAATCTGTAACGTCTTGGCCCAGTATATCCCTCACTCAACAACAATAACAACAACTTGCATTTATATAGTGCCTTTAACATAGTAAAACATCCCAAGGCACTTCACAGGAGTGTAATCAGACAAAAATTGACACCGAGCCAAAGAAGGAAATATAAGGACAGGTGACTAAAAGCTTGGTCAAAGAGGTAGGATTTAAGAAGTGTCTTAAAGGAGGAGGGAGAGGCGGAAAGGTTTGGGGGGGAATTCCAGAGCTTCGGTCCTAGATGGGTGAAGGCACGGCCACCAATACCGTGACACCCACATTTTGAGAATTAATTTTAAAAAACAATGTGCATTGTATGAGGTAATGCAAGGACATTGGGAACTATCTCGATATAAATATTTCCTTTAATAGACCATGTAAGGATGAGGTGGCCCAAAATTGAAGTTTTTAGCTTACACAAAAAGAGGTGAAAGTTGCCACAAAGGATGGAGCTTTGGAAGATTAGGAAAGGAAGGAATTTGCATTTATACAGTACCTTAGCATAATTCAAGGCATCTTATGTTGCCAGTACCAGTAATTTGTAATATTGAGGCACTCTGGGATGTAATGGACTTGTGGAAATTGAGACACAGGAATGAGTCCCAGCATCGGGAGAACAATAGATTTGCTTTCAACAAGGGCATTTTTCATAGAAACCTGAGTTACTTAGTAGCAGTCACAACAGAGAAGAATGTCGGAGGAGAACAGAAAATGCTGGAAATACTCAGCAAGTGAGGCAGCATCTGTGGAAAAACAAACAGAGTTAACGTTTCAGGTCAAAGACCTTTCGTCAGAACTGGAAGAAGTTAAAGGTTTAACAGTTTTTAAGCAAGTACAGAGCAAGGGAAAGGGACGGGGGGTGTGGGGGGGGGTGTGGGGGCGGGAGGGAGGAAGGGGAGGGGAGAAAAGAACAAAAGGGAAGATCTTTGATAGGGTGGAGGGCGGGAGTAATTAAATGACAAAAGGGATGATGGTGCAAGGTAAGGAGGGTGGTAATGGGACAAGTAAAGAAACAAAAGGTGGGTCTAGAGAAGCTGTAAATGGCAACAGCAGAACCACTAGTAGCACCTACTGTCTGAAAAAATGGGAGCAGTGATTATGATCTGAAGTTATTGAAATCAATGGTGAGTCCAGAAGGTTGTAAAGTGCCTAATTGAAGGATGAAGCGCTCTTCCTCGAGCTTCCGTTGAGCTTCATTGGAACAGTGTAAGAGGTCGAGGACAGAGAGGTCAGAGTGGGAGTGGGACAGAGAATTAAAATGGCAAGCGACCAGCAGGTCAGGGTCACGTTTGCGGACTGAACGGAGGTGTTCAGCAAAGCGATCACCCAATCTGCGTTTGGTCTCCTCAACTGGAAAGTAAGTAACATCGCCACAAAACAGGTACACTTAAAAATATCGAGTCTAAACTAAGTTTTGACAGCGCGGTAAGTCTTAGTGACTGCCAAACAACTAAAAATTAACTTTGGAGTCTCATTACTCCTTATTTTAATAGTTTTTGGTCATTAAAAATAATTTAAAAGTTACTTTTCCCTCTGCCTGTTTTATCTAATTTGATTATTTCTTACCCTCTCTTTTTCGCTGCTCATAACTTTTTACAATGATTTTAATGTTGTATCTTTCACTTCCTGGATTTAACGTTGCAGCCTGCAGAGACAGTTTCGCAGCTTGTCATAAATGCCGTGATCTGATTGGTCGAGGGGAGAGCGTGATCCTCTCATTCTCCCACAGGTCCCAGCTTCGCTGGGCTCTTCTCCGCTTCCTATTCAAGGAATTGCCCCCAGTAAAGACCATGGTAAGTTAGTGGGTTAGTATAAATCTATAGGGGTGCGAGCACTGTTGGTTCGCAGCTCTGAACAATTTCTGCCCCTGGAGTGAGGGGTGAATCCATGACCTTCTGACTCAGAGTGAGAGTGCTACCCACTGAGCCAAACTGACACTTTGAAAGGAGACTCATGTTAAACAAAAAACATGACTGAACATGTTACAACCCCATCTTCCTTCAGCAAATTGGACACAGAAAATAGAAGTGTTATTTAGTTTGGCTGAAGCCAGCGACATTGTATTGCATCACAGTAGATGAGAGAGCTAGAGAGAGTTGAGCAACGACATTGGAACTCGTACCATTTGCAGATTCAACTAGCTAGTTGCTGTTCTTCATGTAGCAAGGGTATGTGGCCAAGTAAAACATCCTTTAAGCAGGTTAGAAAACTTGCAGGATTGTTAGAGTGGCCTTTTGTGTTAATGTGTGACATTATTTGGAAGTAGGCCCAGAAGATGGTGATGAGCAGTAGCCTCAATGGAACTGTTAAAAATTACTCAGCCAGTTTGTGGGGACCACTTCTACATTTTAATTATAATGAACAATTTCTCTTGTGAATTCAAATGTATTGACTTTCATTGCTGGAGCTGTTGTTTTTCCTTCATGGTTAAAATTGGTTGACAAGTGACAAGTAAGGGCAAAATCTGTGTGTGAGCATGTTCCAGGAGGTGGTGCTTTCTTTGCAATAGTTTTACCTTGTGATGTGGTGTCCCATTTCTTCCTTTCTGAGTCCTTGTGCCTCAGTGTGTAATTGGTGCCCTGTCTGGTAATTTAACAGTTTGAAAATTATTATCTTCTGTACCTTTAAGGACATTGCTGCAGGAGTTCCTCAGGGCAGTGTCCTAGGCCCAACCATCTTCAGCTGCTTCATCAATGACCTTCCCTCCATCATAATGTCAGAAATGGGGATGTTCGCTGATGATTGCACAGTGTTCAGTTCCATTCGCAACTCCTCAGATAATGAAGCAATCTGAGACTGCATGCAGCAAGACTGGGACAACATCCAAGCTTGGGCTCATAAGTGGCAAGTAACATTCGCGCCAGACAAATGCCAGGCAATGACCATCTCCAACAAGAGAGAGTCTAACCACCTCCCCTTGACATTCAACGGCATTACCATCGCCGCATCCCCAACCATCAGCATCCTGGGGGGTCACCATTGACCAGAAACGTAACTGGACCAGCCACATAAATACTGTGGCTACAAGAGCAGGTCGGAGGCTGCGTATTCTGCGGCGAGTGACTCAACTCCTGACTCCCCCAAGCCTTTCCACCATCTACAAGGCACAAGTCAGGAGTGTGATGGAATACTCTCCACTTGCCTGGATGAGAGCAGCTCCAACAACACTCAAGAAGCTCGACACCATCCAGGACAAAGCAGCCTGCTTGACTGGCACCCCATCCACCACCCTAAACATTCACTCCCTTCACCACCGGCGCACAGTGGCTGCTGTGTGTACCATCCACAGGATGCACTGCAGCAACTTGCCAAGGCTTCTTCGACAGCACCTCCCAAACCCGCAACCTTACCACCTAGAAGGACAAGAGCAGCAGGTACATGGGAACAACACCACCTGCACGTTCCCCTCCAAGTCACACACCATCCCGACTTGGAAATATATCGCCGTTCCTTCATCGTCGCTGGATCAAAATCCTGGAACTCCCTTCCTAACAGCACTGTGGGAGAACCTTCACCACACGGACTGCAGCACTTCAAGAAGGCGGCTCACCACCACCTTCTCAAGGGCAATTAGGGATGAGCAATAAATGCTGGCCACGCCAGTGACGCCCACATCCCATGAACGAATAAAAAAAAAACTACATCCACTGATTCTCCTTTATCTACCCTGCTAGTTACATCCTCAAAAAACTCTAATAAATTTGTTAAACACGATTTCCCTTTCATAAAACCATGTTGACTCTGCCTAATCATATTATGATTTTCTAAGTGCCTGTTACCATTTCCTTAATCAGGGATTCCAGCATTTTCCCGACGACCGAAGTCAGGCTAACTGGCCTGTAATTGCCTGTTTTCTCTCTCCTTCCCTTTCTCTCTCCTTCCCTCCACTGGGACTGTTCCAGAATCTAGAGAATTTTGGAAGATCATAACCAATGCATCCACTATCTCTGCAGCCATCTCTTTTAGAACCCTCAGATGTAGGTCATCAGGTCTAGGGGATTTGTTGGCTTTTAGTCCCATTGGTTTGTCCAGTACTTTTTCTCTACTGATATTAATTGTTTTAAGTTCCTCACTCTCACTTACCCCTTGGTTCCCCATTATTTTTGGTATGCTTTTTGTGTCTTCTACTGTGAAGACAGATACACAATATTTGTTTAATGCAGCTGCCATTTCCTGATTCCCCATTATAATTTCTCCTGTCTCAGCCTCCAAGGAACCAATGTTTACTTTTGCTACTCTCTTCCTTTTTACATACTAGTAGAAGCTCTTACAATCAGTTTTTATATTTCTTGCTAGTTTACTTTCATACTCTATTTTCTCCCTTTTTATCAACTTTTTGGTCATCCTTTGTTGGATTCTGAAACTCTCCCAATCCCCAGGCTTATTACTCTTTTTGGCAATATTATAGGCCTCTTCTTTCAATCTAATACTCTCCTTAACTTCTTTAATTAGCCACAGATGGATCACTCTTCCCATGGAATTTTTATTTCTCAATGGTATGTATATTTGTTGAGAATATTTAAATATTTCTTTAAATGTTCGCCATTGCTTTTCAACTGTCGAACCCTTTAATTTAATTTCCCAATCTACCTTTGACTATTCGCTCCTCATACCTACGTAACTGGCTTTATTTAAGTTTATGACTCTAGTTTCTGACTTAATTACGTTACTTTCAAACTCAATGTGAAATTCTATCATATTATGATCGGTCTTCCCCAGAGGTTCTTTTACTGTGAGATTCCGGATTATAAATTGTTTGCATAGCATATATTACCGGGCAGCACTCAGATTGACAATAAAACCCGACTCTATTGTCACTCTCTGCAACATCGGCAAGGGGTTGTACCTAAAGGACCTTTATAAAAAAAATTCTCACGCCTCTGTGATGTGCCTTGGGATATTTTTCTACATTAAAGGCTCTGTATAAATAATAAGTTGTCGTAACGAAACAGAAACCTAAGGGCTGATTTTAACTTCCGGTGGTAGCAGATTGGCCGCCCGTTATACACCCCGTCCCATTTTACTTCCTGTTGACTTCGATGGAAGCATGTGTTCAATTCAGGATTTTTAATATTATATAGATTAATATTTTAAGCTACTGAAAACCCCATGTGAATACACAGAAATCCATGTGTAACAAATTAAAGATTGAGGGAATAAAATTAAGAAAAAAAATGTTTATTTTTTTATCAAGGTTTGTTTACAAATGTAAGACTGCTGTGGAGAGCAGGAGATGGGCTGGGACTCAGTCATGAGATGGTGAGCTGGGACTGCCGAATAGTTATGAATGGATATATACTTGAAAAGGA
Source organism: Heptranchias perlo (assembly GCF_035084215.1). Classification (NCBI taxonomy): domain Eukaryota; kingdom Metazoa; phylum Chordata; class Chondrichthyes; order Hexanchiformes; family Hexanchidae; genus Heptranchias; species Heptranchias perlo. Next base: position 98,318,911 of record NC_090328.1, on the reverse strand, counting down.
AAAATTTGCAGGGCTGTGGGGAAAGAGCAGGGGAGTGGGACTAATTGGATAGCTCTTTCAAAGATCTGGGACAGGCACGATGGGCTGAACGGCCTCCTTCTGTGCTGTAAGATTCTATGAGTTACCCACAAATAAGGGGTGGTTGTGACATATTCTGCAAGGAATTTTTTTTTTGGATAAACATCCACAGCCCGTTTGAATCCCCTGCACACTAACACAGTAAGCTTGTACAAACACTGCATGAGTTGCCATTCAGGCTGGAACCATGGGTGACCGATTACTGCTGATAGAACCTTTTGTGGTTTCTTGGCATTTCCTTCTCCTCCTCTAACTAGTTACATGTCTCACAAACATCATTCATTGTTTTAGATCCCACACCTAAGGATGACTCAAGTATTTCTGTTTACATTCTCATCATCACTGTAACATGTTTTCATTATGGAAGTGACAATGTAACTGCAGTTTCATATCGGGTTTCCCTTTCGCTATGATTACAATAATGACTATAAACACATGGCTAATGACAGACCCCATCAAAAGCAACCTAGCACCGGTAAAATGCAAGATGTCCCAAAGCACCTCACAGAGGGATAATAAGGGGAACCGACCCTGACCCGTGGGACAGATGTTAGAAGAGGCTTGCTCAAAAAGCTGTATTTTGAGGCGGTTTTTAAAAAGGTGGAGGGGTTTCAGAAGACAGTTCCAGAGACTAAAGCCAGGTGAGAACAGGGCTAGTTCCAGTCGGACAGCTGATTTATACCCCGTTCGATTTTGCGCTCCATTGACTTCAAGGCCAAGGTAACTGAAAGCTCTGTCACCAATGGTAGGGCAAAGGGTGGAAGAGAAGGGCACAGGAGACCAGAGGCAGTGGAATTTGGGAGCGGCGGGGTTGCAGATGGTTGCACAGGTGGGGAGGAGCAGGGTTGAGGACAGGGATTGCATTGGAGAATTGGGGAGCCAGTGCAGGTCAGTGAGGGTGGTGGTGATGGGATTTAACCATAGGACAGAATGCAACTTTACTAGCATTAAAATAATGGTTACAGGACAGCCGTTTTTGTATCTTCACAACACTTCCCTTGGAGTTTGTAGTGGAAGGATTGTAGGCTGATTAACGGTCTGATAAGCTGTGACATGAACACTCCTTCCATGGCCATAACCATCTTTACACCAGCCTATAGGGTGGTTAGCCCAAATGGTGAGAGGGTCTGATGGGCTCCCACAACACATACGATGAGGGGGGGGGGGGGGGGGGGGCCACCTACACCTACCGGACGAGAATATCCCGCTGCATGTGAACCCAGAATTCAGAGCCAGAGCTCCAGTCTCCACTCGCCAGGACTGTCTGTAGTGGGGTTCAAACACTGTACTTTCTGACCTCAGAGGCGGGAATGCCACCGATGTCAAAGGCTCGCTCTGTGTTAGAGGACAGAAATGACCTGAAACAAAAGTAGCAAATGGCCATGTGGTTTTGTTTCAATGTCAGCAGCTACAGTGAGACCCCTGAAATGCATTTAATACACTTTACTGATCTTTATAGAATGACAGCTAGAAAACTTACCAAATGGAACAATTGAAGGTGACCATTTACTTAAATATATAGTTCTCTTACTCCCTTGTGTACCTTGTAACCATTTTGTAACAACGCTGTAGAGGTTCCCTTTTTTTTCCTTCCAGTCACTGACTTTCTCTCTTCTCCCTACACAAGGGCTGTTTAACCTAACGCCTTAGGGTCACGTGCTGCCCATGAGCCCTGGAATCTGGCCTTCAAAGCCTAGACAACTCAATCCTACTTGCGCTTATATTTCTTCTTTTCTGGTTGGCCCTGTTTGAATCCTGTGGTCCTGGAGGCGTGGAAAGGGCTGTTCTTGGGACTGTTGGTGGATAAATCCTAAATCAGAACACTGTGATCTGATAATGTCAGCAACTGGGGATATCTTGGAATTAATGGGAACAGGGATTAAACCTTAATTGTGGCCTCGAGGCTGCGTGGTACACACTGAGTGTCCCCTAAAGTATGTACAGCCCTGCACTGTCATGTAGCACCTGCCAGGTGCTGTGTTAGTTTGGTTTAGGGGCAATTTCATCTCCCCCTCACCCCTCACCACCTCACACCATAGTGAAGGATACGGCCAACTCTGATTGGACATATTTTCATCACATGCTCTCCCACCTTTAATCACCCCGCCCCCACACTCCCACCATTGGTCACCAAGATGTCCTTCCTTCTGGCACACCACCTGCCCACACCAATTGAAAAACAAACAGACTCTTTGTTATCCAATTGGATGATTTTTGATTGTAAGTCAAACAGCTTTTCTTTCCCCATCTATAATATTTTTATAACAAATGTAAAAGAAAACAAAAGAACTTGCATTTATATAGCACCTTTTAGGACCTCAGGATGTTCCAAAGTGCTTTACAGCCAATGAATTACTTTTGAAGTGTGGTCACTGTTGTAACATAGGAAATGTTACAACTGTAATAGCAAAATCCCACAAACAGCAATGTAATAATGACCAGATAATCTGCTTTAGTGATATTGTTGAGGGACAAATTTTGGACAGGACACTGGGGGGATCTCCCCTGCTCTTCTTCAAATGGTGCCATGTGCTCGTTCACATCCACCTGAGGGGGTAGACATTGGTTTAAAGTTTCATCCAAAAGACAGCATCTCTGACAGTGCAACATATCCTCAATTCTGCATTGAAGTGTCAGCCTAAATTATGGAGTGGGACTTGAACCCACAACTTTCTGACTCAGAGGCATGAGTGGAACCACTGAGCCAAGGTTGATACAATGTTCTCAAAGAAAATGGAAAAAGCACACAATATTTTTTAGTGCCCCTAAGATTTTTCTCCCCTGGTTGTTTATAGCAATGTCCCGGAGATTAATCTTTAATTCCTGGAAACTCCAGGACAATCCGGGAGAGTTGGCAACCCTAACTCGATACCTCCCTTCAGCAGTGTGGGACTGATCCTATGTCCTCTAGTTCCTTGGCTGTTCGGCCCATGTAATGTCACAACAGCCAATGTTCTGATGATGTGCTTGAATTGTGATACCCCAAGGTAGTCGTGTAATCCGGATAGAGGCAGAATAGTTTGCATGTATTTAATAATACACATTAGTCGATCAAGGCATGAGACTGAGGCAGTACGAGTAGATCACAATAGTTTCAAGCGTGTTTGACTGACAGCTGAGGAAAATAACTGACATGATTTTCTAAATGGACAGCACTGATTACAGTAACATCACTGAATCTATACCCTGCCCTTCGGCTATTGCCAGAGATTCTAGTGACAAGTCGATGCGACACCATAATACTTTTGCATCATTGTCCTAACCTGCTAAATTCCGTTACACTGGTGGATATGTACAGGCATCAGCAGTCCACTGTACCCTTCTTGTTGTGCCGTCTTGACAACACGTCGCCAATGTGCCTGAAATCCCTCCAGAATATTGTAACCTTTTGTGATCTTGAAGGCCTTGATCGGGTCACTCGTCAACCTTCTCAAGTTTCTCTTCATAACTGGAACCTCTCAGTCCTTGGTAACCCAATCTCTATAACCTCCTCCACCTCTACAGCCCTCCGAGATCTCAGTGCTCCTCCAATTCTGGCCTGTTGCGCATCCCCGATTTCCATCATCCCACCATTGGCGGCCGTGCCTTCAGCTGCCTTAGCCCTAAGTTCTGGAATTTCCTTCCTAAACCTTTCTGCCTCTCTACCTCTCATCCTTTAAGATGCTCCTTAAAACCTACCTCGTTGACCAAGCTTTTGGACACCCATCCTAATATCTCCTTATGTGCTCGGTGTCAAATTTTGTTTGAATACGCTCCCATAACGCACCTTGGGACATTTTACTATGTTAAAGGCGCTATATTAATGCAAGTGTTGTAGTTGTTATAAAGACCCAGTCAATCTACACCGCACCTTTCCCAGTTAAAGCTCTGTCACAGAGTGAGGAGAGTGGATGGGACAAGGGAGCCGGATGCACAGACATTCGCCTTGCGGGGGGCCCATGCAAAGAGGTTGGGTTTGGGTCCCATACATTTTACGAGACAATGATACCAAATTTGACCAAAATTTGTTACAATTGCTAAAAGCAAAAATAATTGTTATGAATGAAACCGACTCCCCCTCTGTTGCCGCGGTGACTGTAACTTTTTCCCTTTGTAATCTATCCATTGATTTAAACTATTACAAAACTGGAAGCACGACGTTGCTTTTAGCGGAGGGCTGGTGAGCAGTGTGCGCGGGAAGCTGTACAGACCCCACTCCCCCTAACTGTCACATTTCTGGAATCTGTGATCCTGGCACACTCCAACATATCGAAGGACATCGGGAAGTCGCGGCCAATGGAGCTCGGACGCCACGGCTACATCTGAGGAGCCAGCCAATGCCGCTCTCTGGCTGGCTCAGGGCCCTGATTGTGCTCAGTGCTGTGTTGCATGTCAGCGTGTCCTATGGAATGTATGTGTCCTTTCACTGGATCCGCTCCCAGTCCCTTTACTGACTCAGGGTCCCCGTGCAATTGCACAGGCCGCAAGGCCCAAATGCCGCCCCTGTACACAGTGGGCCAGAGGTAAAGAACATTAGGCCAGAGGTGGGATGGGGCACAGCCATAGAGGGTTTGTAAAAAGGGCAAGGATTTTGAATTCAGTGCCCTGAGGGACAGGGAGCCATTGGAAGTCAGTGAAGACAGGAACGAGTGGATTTTACAGTGTGACAGAATGAAAGAAAAAAAAGAAAGGAAGACTTGTATTTACGTAACACCTTTCATGACCTCAGGACGTCCCAAAGTGCTTCACAGCCAATGAAGTACTTTTGAAGTGTAATCACTGTTGTAATGTAGGAAACACGGCAGCCAATTTGTGCACAGCAAGGTCCCACAAACAACAATGAAATAAGTGACTAGTTCATTTGTTGTAGGTGTTGGTTGAGAGATAAATATTGGCTAGGATACCAGGAGAATTCCCCTGCTTTTGCTCAAATAGTGCCATGGGATCTTATACATCCGCCTGAGAGGACAGGCGGTCCTCGGTTTAACAAAAGACTATACCTCCGACAGTGCAGCACTCTCTCAGTACTGCACTGAAGAGTCAGTTTAGAATTTGTGCTCAAGTCTCTGAAGTGGGGCTCGAACCCACAACTTTTTGACTCAGAGACAAAAGTGCTACCCACTGAGCCGAGGCTAACACCTTGGTAATGGAGTTTTGGACAAGTTAGAATTTGATTTGGGTGGATCTCAGAGAGCTGGCGAGAAGGGCATGAGAAATTGAGCCTGGAGATAATGAAAACCTAGTTAAGGGTTTCAGTGGTCGTGGGGTGAGGCAGGGGTGGAGGTGGGTAATGTCACAGTGTAAGTACATGCTCTTAGTGACCAATAGGATACGGGATTTGAAACTCAGCTTAGAGTTGAACATGATACCAAAGTTGCATATCATCTGGTTCAAAGTGAGTGAGAAACATAAGTGGAGCACAAGGGTATGGAGTTTTTGATAAGTACCCAATAAGATAGCTTTGGTTTTCCAAATGTTCAATTGGAGATTGATGGAATTGTGAAGGCTGGTGGAGAGGTAGATCTGGGTATCATCATATATTGTCTCCAAGAGGCAACATGCAACAAAGAACAGGAGGCAGCCAAAGGTGGAACCTTGGGGTTCTTCAGTGGTGACTGTGCTGATTGTCGTATCATATCTTCACATTCTTCCCTGCCACAAGGTGACACATGCCTTTACAGTGTATTTGTCAAGGTCAATACCATTACAGGACTCAGACATTACAGGTCTCGGGGCGATAGTGTGGTGGTGATGTTACTGGACTAATAATCCAGAGGCCTGGATTAATAATCCAGAGAATGTGAATTTAATTTGAGAATTTGAATTCAGCTTAAAAAAATCTGGAAGTATTAAACAAGTATCAGTAAAAGTGACCATGAAGCTGTCGGATTGTCGTAAAAACCTAACTGGTTCACTAATGTCCTTAAGGGAAGGAAACCTTTATGTGACTCCAGTCCCACACCAATGTGGTTGACTGCCTCCTGAAGTAGCTCTGTTGCATCAAACCACTACCAATGGTTCAAGAAGAAGGCCCACCACCACCTTCACAGGGAAACTAGAGATAGGCAATAAATGCTGGCCTTGCCAGCGACGACTGTGTCCTGAGAATGAGTTTTATCAAAGCGGATGGTCTATCATTTGTGGCTCATCACCACAGTTGCACATTACTGAGTTGCTGTCATTGTAAACCTGTTCCCGGATCATTACTTTTGAACGACCAGTACCAATTTGTAAGCGATTGAAGCATTGAGAGATTGGCCACGGTTCAGAGGCTCCAGCTGTTGCTCCTTGGGTTCAATATCTAGATGACATGGCTTATTCAGTAGATGTGTTCTCAAGGCGTTAATTCTCCACTGTTTCACACTGGAGTAGAGAGGGTTGACAGAGTGCAGGAATCTACGTCTCAACTTCAGTCTACTCTGAGCAGGATGGTGCAAGAACAATGGACGATGAGGATCATTAGATTGTCTGGGTCCAGCTCTGGATATGGCTGCTCTTCATTTGTCTGGAGACAGTAGGTAAAGATTTCATGGGTGGAAGGTTCCCACACTGTCCAAGCATATTCAGCAACAGAAAAACAGAGTGCCAGAGCTGTAGTCCTGATAATGTTTGAATTAGTGCCCCACTTTGAGTTAATCAGATTTCATAGGATGTTATTCCTAACTCCAACTTTAGCTTTGATCTTGATGACGTGCTCCTTATAACTCAGAGTGTGATCCAGTGTCACACCAAGGTAGGCAGGGTTGAAACATTGATCAAGTCTTTTCCCATATCACTCAATATGTAATTCTTGTTTGGCTCCTCTATTCTTAAGGTGGAATGCACAGAACTGTGTTTTATTCGGATTGGCTTCAGTGGACTGGAGTGCTTGCTTTTATTGTATACTATGCAGCATGATGTAGTGCCAATTGATCGAGCTGCAATGAGAACTGGGGAAGGTTTTCCATAGCCTAATGCATGCTCATATAATTCTGGGCCACTCCTCAGACATTTGTTGCTTAATTGCTGCTCTTGAATCTGTCATTATGAGTTCAAGACCAGATTGATGAACTGCCGATTCGTGACAAACCCAGGCACCGCCTGGTGCCTCCCCCTTGATGGCCTAGCTGAGATGGAGGTGAGCTATTAAAAACGTTCTTTACCTAACACTGAACCAATTTATAGTTTTATCTAGCTTTCCATGAACTTGACCAGATGGCATGTTTAGTTTGGTACCTTCAGTGACTTCAATCTTTTGAAAGCAAGTAGTCCTATAACTTGAATGTAATTTATTGCTTTTCTCATTTAAGAAATACTGTAGTAAATTCTTTAGGCTAGATTGAGCTGGATGAAGTGCGTCATCTAACTAGTTTCCCTGTACTCGTGTAGGAGTGTAGGAACAGGAGGAAGCCATTCAACCCCTCGAGCCTGTTCCACCATTCAATTAGGTCATGGCTGATCTGTACCTAAAAACTTTTGTTCCATATCCCTTGATACCCTTACTGAACAAAAATCTATTGATCTCAGTCTTGAAAATTTCAATTGACCCAGCATCCATTGCCTTTTGGGGGAGATGGTTCCAGATTTCCACAACCCTTTGTGTGAGAAAGTGCTTCCTAATTTTACTCCTGAATAGCCTAGCTCTAATTTTAAGATTGTGCCCCCTTGTTCTGGATTCTCCCACCAGAGACTATCGATAGTTATCGATTCCCTTAATCCTTTTAAACACATCCATTAGATCCGGTCAACCGTCTAAACTCAAGGGAATACAAACTGTAACACTTTCCTCATCACACTTTGCTAATAGGAACATAGGAATTGCTAGAAGATAAAAGACCAATGTCCATCTAATTTGCTTCCTACCATCCTGGTAGTTGCATGATACAATGATGATGGAGTTGTTGACTAATCATAACAATCAATCTCTGTCAATTGGTCTACAACAGACCCAGACATGAGGCGAGGAAAACTCCAGTGGTGGAGAGCTTTGGGAACCATAGGTCCAAAGTCATCATTTTCCTCCCAAGCATGCAACATTTATCATAGGAACATAGGAACAGGAGTAGGCCATTCAGCCCCTCGTGCCTGCTCCGCCATTTGATAAGATCATGGCTGATCTGTGATCTAACTCCATATACCTGCCTTTGGCCCATATCCCTTAATACCTTTGGTTGCCAAAAAGCTATCTATCTCAGATTTAAATTTAGCAATTGAGCTAGTATCAATTGCCATTTGCGGAAGAGAGTTCCAAACTTCTACAACCCATGTCATGTCTCAAATTACTGATATACTGTATCCCAAAATGCTATTCTCTGAAAGAAATCCATCTAATTGGCATTTGAATGAATCACACCCTCTTGATATAATACGACATATCCTCTGACTCACCTGAAGCAGGTCTACAGGCGATCGGCTGATCTCTGCAAAGAAGGTTGTTTTAGAAATTCCCGAGGGTGGAATCTCCTGTGTATTTGCGCCCAGAGACACGTGTAAACGGGGTGTAAAGCAAATACCTAAAAGACGGAGGAAACTCGGGCACAAGTGATTACACTATGACTAAATTTACTCATTGAGGCCTATAGTGATTCCTGCCTCCAAACGCATCAGGGCTCATTGTAATGACTCCACCCCCAGGCTGAAAAGCCATATGTGTGATTTTCCTGCAATTACTCTGGTTCAAAATGGGTGTAAAATTACACAAAGAATTTTAGGCTCAGCAGGAAACAGTCATTTTTTTGGCATTTTTTGAGCGATTTTTAAATTTATTTCTCCTCACTAAGACCGACTCTGTATTTTCTGATCTTTGAATGCATTTTTTAATGGCTTCACTATAAGTCACGTTAAAAATTGAAACGCTTCCACGATTGCAAGTTCTTGAACATGCTGGCCTTGAAATTTGTTCAGGGAACTATCCCTGTACCTGAACGGGTAGGCCCGAGGCCCACCCCAGACAGCTCGCCGGCAAAGAGGCTTGGAATTTCGGCTGATGTGTCACTGGCAGTGGACGTCAAGTAAGTGCTTATAGAGAAAGGGAAGGCGATCGGGAGGGGGGCAACTGGGGGTTGGCAACGGTCGGCAGTACTGCAGTGGAGCTGGCAGAAGCATTCCTGCACCTTCCGGCTCCACATTCAGGTAAGTATTTTATTAAAACTTACTTTTTTGGTGACCGCCTCGTACGGTTAGGCCGCATATTGACCTGGTTTGCCTGAATGCAGCCGACCCGGTGCTGGCTGCGTTCAGGGCAGTCGCATTTTGTATAGGGGTCCTCAAACAGGCGTTAGGCCCCTTGCATATGCAAAGAGCTAACATCTGTTTCAGGCACGGGCCCTGGATGCCTTTTTTTTGCCTATACCAATATGGCGGATGGCGCACTTCCAACTTGTAATGAGCACACGCTTCCTGTCCGCCATATTGGAGGATTAGACAGCCATGTAGTGCCATCGAACTTCTGGGCCGTTGTGGCTTGAAACTTCAATTTTCACACTTAAAAAGGGAATATATGTTGTGAGTTTGGCGATTTTCCTCAGGGCCCCGATTGCCCAGATTTTCACCTATCTTTATGTTCCGACATGTATTAATGAGATTGGCAGGAAATTTGTGTTATAAATAGACATCGGCAAAATGGGCACACGAATGGGCGTAACTGTAGATGTAATTGCCCGATTTCACCCTCACAGGAATTTCCACTCCCTGTTGACAACCTTGGCTTATCTTGGTGCTGAGTGGAGGATGTGAACAGAAATCCTCCCAGAATGCTCAGAAATTGCATGCCCAGGTCAAGAATGAGTTAATGGCCAGTTCACAATGCCACTGCCTACAATTGGAGCGGTACCACTCTGACACCTGTGTCCCCCACCATCTTGGCTGAGACGGGTAGCACCCTTGCCTTTGAGTCAGGAGGTTGTGGGTTCAAGCCCCATTCCACAAATTTGAGCACATAGGGGTCAATTTTAACCCTAAGCAGGTTTCAGGTGGGCAGGGGGGCTGAAAGGTGCGAGAAGTGGGCATAGAAGGGCTACCGACGGGAAATGATTGAGCAACCCTTGGCCGCCTGCCGGCATGCAGGCAAGTGGCAGGGAGGGAGTTTCGAGTGGAGTTCATGGGAAGGAAGGGTGGGGGAATGCGGGCAGGGGATGCCATGGCTTTCCTTGTGGAGCCAGGAGGAAAAGAAAGAAAAAAAGGCTTGCATTTATATAGCACCTTTTCAATCTCGGGATGTTCCAAAGCGCTTTACAGCCAATGAAGTATTTTTGAAGTCACTGTTGTAATGTAAGAAACGTAATGTAGGCAGCCAATTTTCACACAGCAAGATCCCACAAGCAGCAATGTGATAATGAGGTAATCTGTTTTAGATGTTGGTTGAGGGATAAATATTGGTCAGGATACCCGGGAGAACTCCCCTTGCTTGTCTTTGAAATAGTGCCATAGGGTCTTTTATGTCCAATTGAGAGCCTCAGTTTAACGTCTCATCCGAACGACGGCACCTCCAACAGTGCAGCACTCCCTCAGTACAGCACTGAAGTGGCAGCATAGATTTTGTGCTCAAGTCTCTGGAGTGGGACTTGAACCCACAATTTTCTGACTCAGAGGCTACCACTGAGCGACGGAAGAGACACTCTTGCATCTCCTGGGTCTCACAAAGGAAAATTTTACACTTGTCTTGGAGGGTCTCTTCGTCCTTCCCACCAGCTGCCAACTTGCTGCAGTGGCGACTTCCCACTCAGGCCCCAGCTAAAAGGCAATCGGAGTCCTATTGACTTAAGGCTCCACATCGGGAATCCAGGCCCGAAATATGATTCCTCTTCTATATAACCTTCTCAGAATATAATTGAATATTCTATTGATCTAAATCTAGCATTTGCTTGGGGGAGTTTGCCATTGATATGCTTGTTAAATTATATTGTATTCACAATTACTCTAAGGTGGAATAATTTGGACATTGTGAAAATTCTTTAAGTAAAATGTCCTAAAGCAGAGAAGTTTCATTAAGAGAAAGAAGAGAACTTGGACTTAAAATAATGCCTTGTCTTATTTGTATGACATTCTGAAGTTGTTGCTATTGACGTAATAGGACCCGGGTTTCCATAAATTCAAGAGGCCCTGGCCTGCTTTAGGCAGCCATCTCATCTGCCTGCAGAACCCTGCACCTTAAAATCAGAAATGGTGATTAAAGGTCAAGTTCTGAGCGGGTAAGTAACCTACTCGTTTTTAACTGCCCCTCCCCTGCTCAGTTTTCAATGTACTAAGATTGTTCAAACTCATTTCATTTAGGAAGATTATTCCTTAATGAGATAGTTTGAGCTCACACTGCTTGCCAGCTGCACGTTCTGGAAAATCGAGGGCAGTCCGAGCTCGGAAAATTGCTCCCAGTAATCTATGCTGCCTGAGCTGAACTTGAACCTCAGTGTCAGCGGGGAAGGGGCAGTGTTAGTCAGTTCTAGTCATTTCTACCTGGTTTAAGCTGGATGTGGGCTGGATATGTATCAAACACACAAATGGATTTGATAAGCTCTGAGAGGGGCTATTTACAGAGTATCCTGTTGTGCTGGAAAACCTTCGCAATGACAGAACCCACATTCTCATGGTAAATGTTTAATGTCACTGTAACAGTGACAGATCTTTTGTTCTCAGCTGCCTGTCTATTGACCACTCTACTAACTGGAGGTGCCTGAGCTCAATGCACTAAATCATTACAATCAATCTCTACAGAAAGGAAATGTAAAGTTTACGCTATGAAGTGAGGCCTTCAGAACACATGTCATTAGTTAGGCCTCACCCGTGTAAACTGAATTCCTCTACAGTCTGGAATTCTTACCAATGTAAACACTTCACTTCTGATTGTGTCACAGTAGGAAAGCAGAGAGCCAACCAGCTTCTGAACTGAACAGACGAGTATGACCTTGAAAACTATTTATTGGTTTGTCTAACTATAGTGAGCAGACCGATTCCGCAGTGTCGGGGGCCTGAGTTATGAGGAAAGGCTGAAAAAGATTTGTGCTTTTCAGCCTGGAAAGGAGGTGTCTGACAGTTGATCTTAGAGGTATGTAAGATTGTTAAAGGTGTAGAAAAAGTTAACCGGGAATATTACTTTAAACTGCTAGGATAGAACAAGGGCAGAAAGGTTCAAACCAGTAAAAGGTAATGTTAGAGCAGATATCAACACAGAGTGATCATCATGTGTAATGGAGGCAAACACCCTGGTATCATTTAAGAAACAGTTGGATGCTGCAATAAGGGGGAGTGGTAGGGTTCTTTGGATGGATGAATTAAGATGGGCCAAATAGCCTTCCTCGTCCAGAATGATCTTGTGACCTCCCTCATCTCCCGTGTCGAGGAATCTATGGGTGTAATTTTAACTTTTGGCAGGGTGTAGAATGGGTAGCTAAGCCGGTATGGCCCGTTTCAAACCATTGTCAAAAGTTAAAATTACCTGCAATATTTAGATTGTTATAAGGCTCCAATTAGTTCAAGGCTTCTTGATTGATAGGAGTCCTTTAAGAAACATATTGGGGTGAAATACAACTTCCAAGGCAGATAGGACCTTGGCTTAACCTCCCCTCAAAGGTAACAATGCAGCCCCCCCTCAGTACTGCCCTGAAATGTCAGCCTGGATCAGAGGTCTCCAAACTTTTTTTTTGCTGAGCTCCCCCTTCGGAGATTCATGGTCCATGCGCACCCCCCTCTTTTTAAGAAACAGTGGGGGTGAAATTAGTCTTTGCCAGTAGCGCGAAACGGGTGAAAGCGAATCAGCAGCCTGGTTTACACCACCCTCGGTTTTCTTTTCCAATGAAGTCAATGGTCGGGTGTGGTGTAAACGGGCGACTGATTTGCTATCACCCGTTTCGCGCTATGGGCCAAGACCAAATTCATCCCCTGTATTTTTGTACAGAACAAGAAAATTTTCTTTATATTACTTAAGACAGACAGCAACTTAAATAGCACAGTATCATAGAATGTATAGCACAGAAACAGGCCATTCGGCCCAACTGGTTGGCGCCGGTGTTTATGCTCCACACGAGCCTCCTCCCGCCCCTCTTCATCTAACCTTATCAGCATATCCTTCCATTGCTTTCTCCCTCATGTGTTTATCCAGCTTCCCCTTAAATACATCTATGCTAGTCGTCTCAACCACTCCATGTGGTAGCAAGTTCCACGTTCTAAGCACTCTCTGAATAAAGGAGTTTCTCCTGAATTCCTTATTGGATTTATTAGTGACTATCTTATATTTGTGGCCCTTACATTTGGTCTCCCCCACAAGTGGAAACATCTTCTCTACATCAGTACTATGCAGCTTAATGAACTTGAATATAAAAGAACACTTGATAACTCACCTTTATCTTAGTGAGTAGAATAAGCCTGTTTGCTGCTAGTGCACAATTTGTGGAATCTCGGTTTGATTTTGGAGAGATCCAAGTGCAAATCAGTCTCTGCATTCAAACTGCTTCTATACTCGATGTAAATAAATGAACAAAATTCCACCTCATACAGATTGAGGCAAAGTGGACAAGTATTTCAACTGCTCATTTTGGACAACTCTGGGAACTCTTTCTGAATTAAGAGCCAGAACTAATCAAGAGGCATGACTTTAAAATTATTTCTCAGAACAGGGCCACCAGCACCGTCGTACAAATTCTCTTTTAGATTCACAGCAATCTTCACCTTTGCTACGAAAATGGATTTGAAACACAGGCGAAATCTTGCAATTCATTTGTCTCTCTTGCAGGAAAATATTCGCTGAGTTTTGTTCAAAGCTCCAGACATTTGCTCCAGAATTGTATCTTTAACTTCTAGGACCGACATTGCACAGTCCATAATAACAGAAGACAATGTCGGGGACACAGTTACATTGTCTTGCAGCACATAGCAACAAATCGGTAGCAAAAAGATTTGTTGGCAAATCTCTGTACTTTGTTGTGCATGATGAAAATGTTACATTTCTTACCTTGCAAAGGAAGGTTGAGTTCATTGAGCCAGTTAAATATGTCAGCCAAATAACCCGGTAAAACCTGGAAGCTTTGGTGGAGGAAATGATGATGAAGCAGTGATTCAGAGTTGATCAAAGTCATGCATCACTCCTCCCTAAGTTTGAAGATTTTTGTCAAAACTTTACCACGAGACAGACAATGAACTTCTTCGATTACCCTCATCCGGCCATTTCAGCTGAAAGAGCTTTCATTTGAAAAAGTCTTGTGGCTTATCTTTGAGGTAGGATGTTTGGTTTCCAAGTGACGTTTTAGTTTCTTAGTTTCATGGTACCCTGAGGAAGAGCTTCAGCACAAACAACACATTGTGGTCAAGGATTTCCGTTAGAACCAGTAACTGAGTCGCAAGTTTAAGTCAGGAGGATCGTATTTCTTATTTTTCTTTTGCCAGCTCTGCTTGTTCCTTTTAACATCCTCAACTTTACACTTCAAAATACGTTCCATACTTTCAGAATTATCGTCACACTCATGTCAGTTATACAGCAGATGGGAACTAAGGGGCGTTGGGTTGTTTGTTTATACAGCGCCTTTAACGTAGTAAAACTTCCTAAATTGTGTCACAGAAGCAATGAATATCGTGAAAAGACACTGCTGGCCTAGTGGGTGCCTGCAGCAGCCACCGTTGCAGTCTCACTCCAACTTTCCTGCTTTACATTGATAGACTGGCAATCAAAAGTCTGAATTCCTTTACATTTCAAAGAAGCAGAGCAAATTTAAGTTTAAACTCAAAGAAAACATAGAAACCGGGTGCAGCCTCACACAGGACGATCTCAGCAATTCCCGCTGATTTCTAGAAGCGGAAATTGGACCAATAAGAGCTGCTTCTGGTGCACAGTGATCAGTTACTTCTGGGCAACAGCAACACATCAGTGAAATCCTTTGGTGCACAATTTCCCCTCTAAGTTGAGTGCTAGTGGTGGAAGCTTATTGGAAGAGATGGGAGTTGTTAACTGATATTTTTCTAATGTTGTCAGAAATTAACTGTGGGAAGCTGGTAAATGAGCTCCTGAATCACTTCACAGCCAATTAAATACTTTTGAAGTGCAGTGACTGTTGTTATGTAGGCAGATGCAGCAGCTAATTTGCACACAGCCAGGTCTGAGATGCGACACAGGATTTGCAGTGCCTATGAGGCACAACAGATAAGATGAATATTATTCTGAACAATGAGGGCAGTAGGTTCTGAGGACTTGGCATAATTAATAATTAGGCACTGTGTGTCATGCATCAATAAAGTTTGTGTTCTTCTGAGCACAGGGAAAATTTAGTGTGGATTCAAAGAAAATAAGAGTGTGGAACTCTGAAATGAGAACAGAAAAATGCTGGAAACACTCAGCAGATCAGTCAGCATCTGGAGAGGGTGAGTGGAGAGGGCAGAGGTATTCACTTTTCACTGCATTTGATTCCAAACCTGTTCTTTTTGCCATTTCACTGCCTTAATTGTGTTAGCTGTGGCTTAGTGGTAGCACTCTCGCCTCTGAGTCAGAAGGGTTCAAGTCCAACTTCAGACACTTAAGTACATAATCTAGGCTGACTCTTCAGTGCAGTACTGCAGGAGTGCTGCACTGTTGGAGGTGCTGTCTTTTGGATGAGACATTAAACCAAGACGGCAAGATCTGCCCTCTCAGATGGATGTAAAAGATCCTGTGGCACTATTTGAAGAAAAGCAGGGGAGTTCTCTCTGGTGCTCTGGACAATATTTATCCTTCAACCAACATCACTAAAAACAGCAGGTTATTTATCTAATTTGCTGATTGAGGGATTGTACTTTGCACAAATTGGCTGCCACTTTTGGGACTTCCTGAGGTCGTGAAAGGCTCGGTATAAATGCAAGGCTTTCTTTCAAGTATAAGGAGTCGTACAACACCAGGCTATAGTCCAACAGCTTTATTTGAAATACATTTGTCTACCCCAGTCCATCACCGGCATCTCCACATCATTCTTTCAAGTACTCCGAGTTGGAATGTAACGAGCTGCTATTGCGCTCCTTTGACTGTATCCTTTTTCATTGCAACACCAGCATGGGCCGGTTGGGCCGAATGGCCCATTTCTGAGCTGTACGTTCCATGTAACTGTAGCCTCATGGACTGGCCCGCTCCCGCCGCGCCCCCTGGCGGTTGCACGCGGGGTAGCGGCTTCCTGACAGCGGTCCAGGCTCCCATTGGGCGGATATATTGTTGAGGCTCGCGCGCTAATTGGCTAAGAGCGACTGTGACGTGTCGGGGGGGAGGGAGTCGGGGTTGTGCTGTCAATCAGGAGAGAGGAGAGAGGAGGAAGGAGGAGGCGAGGAGAGTGGGGCTGGCAAAGCAGGCAGTAGCTGGCTTTGCACCCAGCTGTCCATAAGAACGGTGGAGCTGCTTGCTTTCCCGCAGCCCCATGAATTACAGCAGGTAAGTGAGAGAGGAGGAGGTTCCAGGCAGCAGCAGCAGCCGCAAGCATAGCAAAGGCTCAGGATGTTCTAGTCTGTAAATGCGTTCAGTGTTGCTGTTAGTTATTTGTTTAACTAATGGTGGCAAAAGCTCGCAGATTCTTTGGGGAAGTTAGAAGTGGATGCATGTTGCATTATGCAAATACACAAAGCAGCGATTACTTTCCAAACTTATAATGAATAATAATAAATGATGTGATGGTTGGGTCATCGCAGCCTCCCATCTGAAACTTATGTAGCCCAATATCCGACGCTCCCGAATCTACCCCTGTCCAGGAACCTGCGTTACGGGACCCCCCCGACCGACCCGCAACACTGCCCCAGAACACTCGGTCCAGCAAATGCTGGGCACCCGCTCGGACTTCGTGTACAGAAACGAGAACCTGTTCAATACATAGTGTGGGAAGAGATTACACCGGGTCGGAGAGTAGTGTTTGGATGTTTGAGGTTCGCTGTAGATTGTTGGGGTACAGCTGGGGAAAGGGGAACTGTCAAAGTGGAAGAAGGGGTGGGTGAGTTACTTAACCTATAAAACGATTCCCGTTGACACCAAGACTTTGTGCAGCTCAGCAGAGAAATTGCAGCTACGCTTTGAAATGAATCGTGTTCCCTCTTGAAACATTGGAATATTTGTGCACTATTATAAATATATAATCAGTTGCATATAACATTTTAAAATAAGGGATTGCAGCTTCTTAGTCGCACTAAAAGCCAGTGATGAAACGGCTAGGTTTTTGCATTGGGATGTATTTATTTATTAATCAGGAGCGGGGATCGGTTGCTCTGGCTTCCTGTACCTTTCAGTGCTCATTTCATCAGTCGGTGTGACGTCCATCAGCTTGGTGGCTGCAGATTCCATTCTGCCTCTGCACCCCCCGACTGTGTAAAGGGATCTTGTTGCTTGTGATTGAAACATGCAGACTGAGAGGGTGCAGGAATTCTACACACCAATTTTCTGGTGATTTTTGTTGGTGGTGGGGTGGGTGGGGGGTCTATCAAAGGGCACCTAACCTTTCCTTTGCAAAAGCCTTTTCGTGTGGTTATACCCATTGTCAATTAGAGGACAGAGTTTGATTCTAAAGTCTGACAGTTTTTAAAAATCCTGGAGACTAACGAGTGTTACTGAATCCAATCAGCTGCGACAGTCTCTTTAGAATCAGTATAGGCTTAAAAATATTTCATTTTCTGTTAGGAAATGACTTGCAATTCTGAAGTTCTTGAAAGATGAATACTTGATCTTGAAATTCCTTTGTAATTTCATGTGAACGTGTTCTGCTTTTGATAGTACCGTGTAATTTTGAGGCCTTTGAATTGCTTCCCACTTAATTTAGATCGTTTTCTCAACCACTTAAAAGGATTTTTTTTAAATTATTGGTGGAATTACAAAAGAAATAACTTGCATTTTTATAGCGTCTTTCACACCCTCAGGACGTCCCACAGCGCTTCACAGACAAATGAATACTTTTGCAGTGTAGCAACTGTTGCAATGTAGGGAACTGCAGTAGGCAATTTGTGCACAGTAAGAGTCCAAAAACAACAATGAGATAAGTGACCAGATAATCTGTTTTAGTGGTGTTGGTTGAGGGATAAATAATGGCCAGGACACTGGAGAGAACTCTCCTGCTCTTCTTCGAAATAGTGCCATGGGATCTTTTGCGTCCACCTGAGAGGACAGAGGTCGCCCTCTTGATTTAACATCTCATCCGAAAGACAGCACCTCCGACAGTGCAGCTCGCCCTCAGTACTGCACTGAAGTGTCAGCCTAGATTTTGTGCTGAAGTCTCTAGAATGGGACTTGTATCCACCAACTTCTGACTCAGGTGAGAGTGATACCACTGAGTGACGGCTGACACATGAAGAGGTTTTTGTCTAGCGCACATCAACCATGCCTGAAAAGTGCCACATCTGATTGATAAATATCATTTTCATAAAATCCCAAACTAATCAACAAACAAGCAGGGATATAAACTAAAAATTGAGATGGAATGGCTCAAGATGTGCTTTGAAAGACATTGAAACCACCATCTTTTCTTTTTGGTAAGCTGAGCACATTTTCCTGGAAATAAGGATTCTAACACTAAAGATAAAAAATAATTACAAAATTGACAATCATTAAACTTTCATATGCAGTTGCCTTTTGAGTCTTTGAAATAACTCTAACATTAAGTTCTGTCAGAGGCCTGCTCCCTCTGAAATGCCTGGATCTTGAGTTCATGAGGTTTCCCAGAGATATCGCCATTTTAGCTAAATGCAGAAGTGCCTCCCTCCCCTGTGACGACCACCACCGAGAAGGACGAGCAGGAATGTCGTGAGCACCTCCAAGTTCCCCTCTTAACATAGAAAATAGGAGCAAGAGTAGGCCATTTGGCCCTTCGGGCCTGCTCCGCCATTCAAAATGATCATGGCTGATCGTCTAACTCGGTACCCTTTTCCTGCTTTTCCCCCATTTAATACCTAAACCAAAATTGACAACGTCTTGACTTGGACATGTATTGCTGTTCCACGATTGTTGCTAGGTCAGTATACTGGAGGGAGCATCACCACCACCACAAGGACTGCAGCGATTCAAGGAGAAGGCTCAACGCCACTATCTTAGGGTCGTTAAGGGCGGGCAATAAATTCAACTGTCAGATTGCAACTACCAGAATGCTGCTTCAGGCTGCTCCTTTCTGACTCTAATTAACATATCCACCATGGGGAAGGGGGTACAAGAGGCACCAGGAGTTTATGATTTACAGCAAGACAGACATTTACATAGCATACCAGGGCTTGCTGTTTTTAGACCTCGACCTCACCCTCCCCTCTGTCCAATGATGGAAAAGGCCTGGCAACTCAATACCAAAATCCAGAAAACTGTTTCTAAGACTGTGAATTTGCTTTTTGATTTGTATGAAAACATCAAAAGAAAGTACAGCACAAACTTTAGATAAAGTTCAAAAGTAACGTTGACAGGAAAATCTAGGGAACCAGCTACATTCATGCAGCCACAGCACATGGCATGAATAGATTATTTATGTAACTGATGAGTGAGACAAATTTCTTTGTCTGCAATAGATGAGGAAAACACTCTTTATATATTCAGATTTATTTTAAACTTTTATGTGAGCAACGCCATTGGTGATTGGCTCTTACTGTGTCTAGGATGTCCTCATCGCACATTGGCTTAAAAAAGTTTTTTGCAGATCTCAAACTTCTTTCTGAATCCTTTCAGCAACCATCTGCACCGCTTACCAACTCCCACACCCTCTTACCACTCCTCATTGTAACCTCTAACTTACAATGAGCCAAAAGAGAAGTGCTAATTTAATATAAAAACATAAAGTAAGACATTGAGCATATGTATAGTTTTTTTAAAAAACGGTATTTTAAAGTTAAACAATCCCAAAGATTGCAACTCTGTTATTTTAAACATTGTAATATTATTACTGATTTTTGGTTGAATATACAAAAATTTGAATAAACTACCTACAACAACAACTTGCATTTATATAGCGCCTTTGACTTAACAAAATGTCCAAAGGCACTTTGCAGTAGTGTAATCAGACAGAAATTGACACCGAGCCAATGACAGAGACATTAGGTCAGGTGATCCAAAGCTGGGTCAAAGAGGTAGGTTTTAAGGAGTGTCTTAAAGGAGGAGAGCGAGATGGAAACGATTGGGAGGGAATGCCAGAGCTTTGGGCCTAGGCAGCTGAAGGCATAGCTGCCAATGATGGGATGAAGGTAATGGGGGATGGATAAGAGGCCCGAGTTGGAGGAACACAGAGTTCTCAGTGGATTGTAGGGCTGAAGGAAGTTACATAGATAGGAAGGGGTGAGGCCATGAAGGGATTTGAACATGAGGGTGAGAATTTCAAAATCGTGATGTTGGTGGACTGGGAGCCAGTGTAGGTCAGCGAGCACAGGGGCGATGGGTGAACGGGACTTGGTCCAATTTAGAATATGGGTAGCAGAGTTTTGGATGAGAAGTTTTATGGAGGGTGGAAGATGGGGGGGGGCTGGCCAGGAGAGCATTAAAATAGTCGAGTCTAGAGGTAATAAATGTATAGATGAAAATTTCAGCAGCAGATGGGTTGAGGCAGGGGCGGAGATGGGCAATATTATGGAGATATTTAGATATTTAATCTAAAAACAGATTCCACTGAGAAAAATATCTAACATTTGGCAATTGTATACACACAGCAAGGGCAAAAATGGATACCAGACTCTAGTTATGCTCACAGATTTTCCATGGCATTGCCTTTGACACGTCAGAGGATATGTTGCTTTATAATGACAGGAGCATTATACCAAGTGTTATTTTGCAGAGTGGACTTGGCTGTGCTTAACCTGACCTGTCCCTTTAAGGCCATGAAGTCCAATTGCTGTAAATAGACACAGGTCAGTTAGTGGGTAATTTCTGTTCAGGGAAGTTTGTCGATTGGTTGTAAATTCTCAGCCTCAATTCTTTTTTCAATTTAAAGAAAATACTTTTGACACTTTGAAATGTGATGTATATTAAGATTATTTCACTCTGTCAAATTCCATTGAGAGGGCTGGGGTTATTCTACATTTGATTCTCAGTTTTTAAAAAAGGTGTCTGCCATGGCTCAGTGGTAGCACTCTCGCCTCTGAGTCCGAAGGTTGTGGGTTCAAATCCCACTCCAGAGTAGACTTAAATGATCCCAGGTCACTATTTTGAAGAAGAGCTGGGAAGTTCTCCCTGGTATCCTGGCCAATATTTATCCCTCAACTAACATCACTAAAACAGATTATCTGGTCATTATTCCATTGCTGTTTGTGGGTCCTTGCTCTGTGCAAATTGGCTGTTGCATTTCCTATATTACAACAGTGACTACACTTCAAAAGTACTTAATTGGCTGTAAAGCCCTTTGGGAAGTCTTGAGGTTGTGAAAAGTGCTATTTAAATGCAAGTCTTTTTTTAAATTCTAAAAATAATGGGCCAGAAATTGCTTTCAAAATAATGATGAGCCCAACAGCACTCACCGTTAGTGTGGTGAAATCAAAGAGCAAGTTCCGGCGACTGCACGTGCTCAGTCAAACGTGGAAATCCTGAACTTGCTTTTCCTAGCTTGCCGGCGATGTGACAGCTTTGCCTAAAAGTGATGTCGCCAGCTGCAATCAATAGATTCAATGGACCAGCGCCAACTTGCTCTCCTGCCCAGCTGGAAACTAACTAATATTACCACAAAACAGATACACTCAGTTTTTTTTAAGTCTAAACTAAGTTTTAACAGTGTGGTAAGTGTTAATGACTGCCAAACAACCTCTCTGCCACTAAAAAAAAAACATGGAGTCTCATTAGTCCTGATTTTAATAGTTTTAGGACTTTTTAAAAAAAAAATTTTAAAATGTAAAAACTTTTATTTTTAACTTTTTCCTTCTGTCTCTTTTATAATAGTCTTTTAATCTTATCCTTTTTCTTTCGCTTTCTCTGTCATTTTATGATACCTTATCGGGCACATCCTGGTTTTTAGCCTGCTCTGTTTGTCTATGAACTGCACTGCCTGGTTCTCACACCGTGGCTTGCTTCAAGCTGATTGGTTGAGGGGCCTTAGCGATCCTTTCACCACTCGCACAGCCCGGGAAAGAACGCTGATGTTAGTTAAACTCACAGTTCATGGATGTTGCCGCCAAAAAGAACGCGGTAACTTAGTGGGTGAATTTAAATCTAATGAGCAGCGCGCACTGCTGGTTCACTGCTCAGAGCAATTTATGGACCAATATAAGTAATAATGTCAAGGCTACCCTGATTCATTGTGCCTGCCTCATGACATTGTACATCTAAAACCCATTTTTGGGAGCTAGTGGAGAGGGAGGGAAGGGTTCATATTACTGGTGGCTAGTGAGTAGTAAGGCTACATGTCAATGTTTAATTTTATTTGTTTATTTAAATTCATTCTTGGAATATGGAAGTTGCTGGACAGGCAACTTTGCCCATCCCTAGTTGCCCTGAGAAGGTGAAAGCAGTTTAGTACAACTGAGTGGCTTGCTTAGTTGGCAGTTCAGAGTCAACCAGGCTGGTGTGGGACTGGAGTCACATATTATAGGCCAGACCAGGTAAAGACGGCAGGTTTCCTTCCCTAACGGACATTAGCGAACCAGTTGCATTTTTACAACAATCCGACAAGCCTCATGGTCACTTTTACTGATACCAGTTTTTTTTCTTCTAATTTCCAGAATTTTTAAAAATTGAATTTAAATTCTCAAACTGCCATGGTGGGATTTGAACTCCCCTTTTCTGGATTGTAAATCCAGGCCATGAATGAATTCTTGCAATAAACCAAGTACCAGTTGGGGCTGGAAATTTGAACTATAAATGAAATAAATGCCAGGAACATAAATAAGGAATGGTTAATAGTATTGCATGGATTAAACTTGATAATGAATGACTTTTTGTTGAGTCTGGTAACTAAGCCTGCTTGATTGTGCTACTGACTTAATCTGCACAAAAATCTTTTTTCTAATATAGCCTATCAAAGCTGTAACTGTGTTTGGGGGAGGGGATCTTGTGGATTTGCACGTTTCTGACCTTCTTGGAATTTGTGGCCCAGTGGATAACCAGTTTAAAATGAGCTTTTGTTTAAATTAGGCTTGCTGCCTATTTTTACTTCTTAGCTGGGGGATGGTAGGCTTCATAATGCGTATGAATTTCTAGAGGTTGATGTTCCTTCTGTCTTTACATGGGTGAGATGAAACGAATGGTTTGAATTGTATTTTAATTAAACCATGTATGACATTACCTTTGTGTTCTGGAACAGTATGTGCAGTCACATTGCGCAGCAAAGTTGCATATTAAAGCATGTGACTAAAGACTCAGAGGTATGAGATTCTGCTCTGTAGAAAGTTTTGAAGTGCAGCACCATTCATCTGATGTGACCACTGAAACTGTAAAAATAAACTAGCTCTTAATGTCACTTACTGACCATTAGTGGGTTCATCTGAAGGTTGCGTGGGCCTGTCATGCTGTTTGTTGTCAGACACAACTGAGTATATTAGGATTTGGCCCGAAATAATCTTTCAGAATGGGGAAAAAAAATCTTTTGGATAACTAACTGGCTTCGAAAATCATCTTCACCCCCTTTCCTTTCCACCCTCGGCCTCTCCTCCTGCCACCCGTTGGCCTCTCTTTCCCCCCCCCCCTTCCCTTCCAACCTTGGCCTCCCTTCCCCCCCCCCCCCCACTTCCCTTCCAACATTGGCTTCTCTCTCTTCCCTCCCCCCTTCCTTTCCACACTCAGCCTCTCTTCATTTCTCCCCCCCCCCCCCCCCCCCCATTCCCTGTTCCCTTCCACCCCTGGCCTCTCTTCATCCCCACTCACTCCTTCTCTTCCACCCTCGACCTCTCTTAATCTCCCCCCACCCCCTTCCCTTCCATCCTTGGCTCCTCTTTCCCCCCCCCCCTTCTACCTCCAGCCTCTCTTTTCTCCCCTCCCCCCCCCCCCCACCTTTTCCACCCTTGGCCTCTCTTTCTCTCTTCCCTTCCCCCCCCCCCCCTTCCACCCTCCACCCTACTCCCTAAAACAAAGTACATCAGAGTACCTGATGCTGAACTTAAAAGTACTGATTTAAAGTAGTAATTACACATTGGATAACCTATTATGATGTTGTTATGCTGTAATGTATATATTACTGGTGCCCATTGCCCTTCAGTATCTTGTCCAAGTGGCCACTACTTATTTCTCCTGTTCACTGTCAGGACTTGGAAATATGGGGAAAAGATGGTGATGAGATGGGAGGGGAGGAGGAAGAATCACAACTGAGCCTGATCTTGCCCTCACCCAATATCCACACATTCGCACTTCCTGCAGGGGTCGCTGGATGGTGTTGGGAAACTTTGGTGAGTTTCTCATTCTTAACCCCAGAAGTGCTTCGGACAGTTAGAAGACTCTTATTGACACCCTGGCTGAGAAAACTAACTTAACACAGACCACAAACTTACTGCTGTCTGGCTCAGCTATTCATTGGATGGATAATGCTAAAGAAAGAGAGAACTTGCATTGATATAGCACCTTTCACGGTCTCAGGACATCCCAAAGCGCTTTACAGCCAAAATGAAGTACTTTTGAAGTGTAGTCATTATTGTAATGTAGGAAACGTGGCAGCCAATTTGAGCACAGCAAGCTCCCACAAACAGCAATGTGATAGTGACCAGCTAATCTGTTCTAGGTGTTGGTTGAGGAATAAATATTAGCCAGGACACCAGGAAGAATTTCCCTGTTGCTCTTCAAAATAGTTCCATGGGATCTTTTATATCCACTTGAGTGGGAAGACGGGACCTCGGTTTAACGTTTCATCCAAAAGACAGCACCTCCGACAATGTAGCACTCACTCGGTACTACACTGAAGCATTGGCCTAGATTTTGTGCTCAAGTCTCTGGAGTGGGACTTGAACCTACAATCTTCTGACTGGGGTGAGAGAGCTACCACTGAGCCATGGCTGACAGAGTAGTGCTGAATGATCCATCTGGCTCCACGTTTCTCAGTGTCCAGAGCTCTGCCCCCAGTCTCCAAACGCCAGTCAGATTTAATGTTTGCGAGGAGCCAATGGGACATTTGACTGAAATATATATGGTAAGGAATGGATACAATGGAAAATGCCTGATCCGCGATAATTGTGTATGTACCCTGGTTGAACCAGCAGCAATGTTTTGACATCTGGTCCCCGAATGTATCCTTGTGCCAGCAACTGGCTGGAATGTCAGCAACACCCATTGCATAATGTAGGTACTGTGCAAAAAGAAAATAAAAACCTCGCACCACCAGGAAATGATGATGGCGTAACCAAAGCCCACCAGACTGGCTCTATGGGTGGGCAAGTGCAGAAGTACGCTGGCCTCCAGGGGTCAGTCTGCAAGGTCACATTGTAAGATTCGCTTGCTACTGCATCGTGTCATGTACGCCGCATTTCTTTTTACTGTGCATTGTGACGTGCTGTCATCGGAGAGTATGTGCTGTGCACTGGCTGCAGTTATTTAGTTGCGGTTATTTGGTTACCTGGAAGCTGTGAGACTTTTGCCTCTCACACCACTTCTATTAAATTGAATGCAGGTTGGGGCAGCTGTAGTTCTACTCAACGTTGCGTACATTTGTAAAGTCAACCCATTTAAAATTTATTATCCTCTTCTGCTGAAAACCTTATCCGTGCTTTCCTTGCCTCTAGACTTTTTTTCCTCCCCACCCCCCCCCCCCCCCCCCCCCAAATACTCTCCCATAAACTCCAACACAGTCACCCCATCCTGTCCTAGACTAAGTCCTGCTTGCCCATCACCCTGTCCTTGCTGATCTACACAGGCTTCTTGTCCCCCAAATCCATGCTCTCTTCAAATCCTTCCACCCTACCTCTGGAATCTCCTTTGGTCCTCCAACTCTGATCTTCTGTGCATCTATTTTGTTCCCCACCCTTCATGCCATTGGTAGCAGAGCCCTCAATCACTCTTGCCCTGCTCTCTGGAACTCCTTCCCTAACCCCTCTCCACTTCTGTCTGCCTTTTAAAACTTTCCTAAAACTCATTTAAAATTTATTACCCCCTGCCGCTGAAAACCCTGCCCCCACTTTCCTTGCCTCTAGACTTTGTTTTTTTTCTCTCAATACTCTCCCATAAACTCCAACTCATTCGCTCCATCCTGTCCTAGATTAAGTCCTGCTTGCTCATCTCCTAATCTTTCCTCCATGCCATGATGCCATTTTTTCCCCACTGCTAAGTGCTTTGGGACTTTTTTTTTCTCTATGTTAAAAGGTGCTATATAAATGTATTAAATGCTGTGGAGGAAATGATTTAATAAGAGTTGTATTGGTGAAAGGTTGCTGTGCTTCTGTCTCCATGTCTTGCAAGTGTTTGGAAGAAATTTGACTCTTTCTCTCATTGCTTAGGTGCAATAACTAACTTCCCTTTTTTTTTGTTTTCGTCTAGTATGCTTGAGATCTTGTCTCCTAGATCTACAATGCCAATTGACATAGCTATGCAGCTATATCTTCCTCCTCCATTCAAGCAAGTGAGCTACACCAGCAAGAGAGCGCTGAAAGTAACCCAACCACTGCGACCATGTATCCATCTTCACATCAGTGAAGATACACCAGAAAACAAGCACAGAACCAAGGAGCAGAAACGTGTTTCCTTTGCAGACAGTAAGGGCTTTCCCTTGACTTCAGTTAAATTCTTTGATTTGCACGACCTAGATATTTCCTTCAATGTTGATGAGCTGATCAGTAGTTTGGTAGGCCTGAAGACCATAGACAAAGACAGCCTGCTCTTAGATTTTGCACAACCTTCGTCAGACTACCAAGATTTCAAGAATCGTCTGGAAACTGACTTGGTCTGCCTTGAAAACTGCATGTTGCAGGAGAGTACGATTATGGGGACTGTCAAGGTGAAAAACATTGCGTTCGAGAAGTCCTTGAAAGTGAGGATAACGTTTGACACTTGGAAAACTTTGCAAGACCATGACTGTTGCTATGTCCATGACCCTTACGGTGGATCAGATAGAGATACTTTTGCATTTGAGATCCATTTGCCAGAATACATTGCCCCACATGAAAGGATAGAGTTTGCCGTCTGTTATGAAAGTGGTGGGAAGACCTATTGGGATAGTAACAAAGGGCAGAACTACAGGATAATCCGATCGGAGCTGAAATACGCTCCTGAGACTAGCAAAACAAATCAGTCGCTGAATGCTTTATTGACTGAATCTGACCGTATGCCAAGCTACGGGATTGAGTTTGACCATTATGGTGGGCTACGGTGCTCCTATGGTGTGTTCCCCGAATGGCCCAGCTATGCTGGTTATGACAAGATGGGACCTTACTATTGAGCAGGATTGCTTGGGACTATATCGCTCCTGAATGTCTAGATGGTTTTTAATTTGTCTTTCAATGTATATCTGATGATTTATAGTAAGCCTTGGATACAGCAAAGCAAGTGCTGGTTGCGAGCATCAACTTGGACTTTGTCAACGTGTCAGAATCTTGCTCTTTTTAACGTTTATTAAATCAGGTTTGTCGATGCGCAAGCTCCTGTTGTAAACTGTAATTTGAAGTGCCTTCTGAGGATCACAAAAAAAAAACCTCTGCCCCGTAAAAGTGCCCATGTTCTGTACTCTGCATTGCAGTTTAATTTTCCAGTGCATTTTGTAATTGTTCAAGGATGACCCTAAGTCAATTCTGAAATATTCCAGTCCTTCCAATTCTGCCCAGTTGC
Organism: Heptranchias perlo; assembly: GCF_035084215.1. NCBI lineage: Eukaryota > Metazoa > Chordata > Chondrichthyes > Hexanchiformes > Hexanchidae > Heptranchias > Heptranchias perlo. Next base: position 98,291,268 of record NC_090328.1, on the reverse strand, counting down.
ACCAAATGATTTCAGGAAGCTCTCCCAATGCATGAATCAACACTTGGAATGGACTTGTGGGTAGGGTAGTGGAGACATCATCTAAGAAACAGTGGGAAGCTGTGATGGAGGTCACTCTAGGGCCTTTCAGGCTGGACTAGCTAATGATTTTTCTTACCTGTATTTTTCTTGTAAAGAACTTGCTCTGTTTAGAACAGTTTGTAGGCTTGGTATCTGAGCAAAGATCCTGGTATCAATTTTGTTATAGCATTGACTTTTTAAAAATTCAAACCACTGGCTCACAATTGTGTGATTTTGGTCACCAGGCTTATTATTTACTTAGTTTGTTTGATCAGGTCTAACTCTCCGAGGGGGAAGGGAAGTGAACACATTCGTATTTATTCTGTCCTGTCGAAACTTGTTGACACTTTTATGGAGATGATTACATTCAGTTTTTTCTCACTCACCCATTAGTTTTCTCAACAAACTTGATTTTAAAAAGTCCTGCACGTTACAGACTAGGAGCTTGTGTAGAGATGTTTTCTATTGACTGCTCCTTCACTTGTCAGTGCACTCCTAATTGGTGGCTCGAAGATATTTAAGCTGCAGTTATGACTCCTCTCTCTCCTGAGGATAGCATTTGCTTGGAAGATGATTGTTTTCTCCATGCTGTGGATCGGCTACTGTGCTTGTCAGAACTGAGCCTGTACAATACTGTCTGTGAAACTGAATTATTCTGTGGGCGAGCAGGAATAAGCATCAACAATCAACTTGCCCTCTTGTCCTGAAGGTACTGTTGGCTGGGACACAGCTCCCCAGGCATTAGCAGCCCTCTAGTGTCTTGCCAAGTGACCCATTTTGCCATGTGTAGTAGACAAGGGTATTGGCTAAGCTATTCCACCTGGATGGGCATCAAGATTTGCTGGATTGTAGGAACCTTATACATTCATGGTGCTAAGGAGGAGACTTGTAGTTTCTGTGTGCATGCCCCCGCCTCCGCACTCCCCCCCCGCCCCCCCCCCCCCCACCCAAGCTCTAACAGCAAGGATCAGGCATTGAGCCTGGGAAATTCCTGGCCTTTGCTCAGTGCTGTACCAAGTAGCGCAGTCATGCATTGAGCCGCCTGGGATCCTCAGCAAGAGCTTTTCAATCAAAGAAATTTAGAGATGGTTATTTTGCATCTCTGCACTACGGAACCTACCATGCTGCATACAATGTGATTTTAGTGCCATTCATTGCAGTGATGATCTATTGCAATTCTTGGTTTCCCACAAGGAAGGCCGTTGAGCATGTATTGTCCACACACCATATATAAATTTGTGTCAAATTCTATCCAGCTTCCTCCATTGCCTGATGACAGCACTTAAACCATTGGGCACATCACGTGTTAATAGCAACTGAATAAGTCAAATTCTGTTTTTAGACATGGCATTCCAGAAACCTGACTGGTGCCTTAGGGATTACATTCCATGAGTCCGTCCCTATTTTTTATTTTTCTCTGTTAAAACGGCAAATCACTGGCTTTGGCTGCGAATCACTGAAATTATGGTACACAAGGAGGCCATTCGCCTGCCCCAGTGCTAGCTCTTCAACTGTAGTTCTCTATTCTAACACCATTTTCCCTCTTCCCTTTCACTTCCCTCCCACCCACCCCCCCCCCCCCCAATTTTTTACATTCTTCCTTTTCAAACACTTTAGTCAATCTCCTCTCGAATGATATTCTCCCTGGCTCAGTAGGTATTTATAGTAAAGCATTCCATGTTCTAATAATTCGCTGTGTGAAAAACATTCTTCTAACTTCCCCCTTTGTTCTAGCACTTAACCCTCAGGGGTTTGTCACTAATTCACCAACCAGTAGAGACAATCTTTCATTATTTATCCTTACATATTTTAAACGCCTCTCGCATTAAAATCTCCCAAGAAGAACAAATCCTGTGAAATTTCTACTCTAAACAAAAATCTGGGAAATTAAACCTTCCAGTCCTGTGGAAGAATGAGATTGATAAGATTTTTGTTGGGTAAGGGCATCAAAGGAAATGAAGCAATGGAGTTGAGGTGCAGTTCAGTCATGATCTAATTGAATGGTGGAGTAGGCCCGAGGGGCTGAATGGCCTACTTTTGTTCCTATGGACAAATATACTCGGATGCTGTTCGATTCTGCTGATCGCTTTTTTGGCAAACCATTTTCTTTGCACATTAAAGATTGACCCGGTTGTACCTTTGTGTCCAAGACAATTTTTACATTTGAGCCTTTCAACTGGCTGAATAACGAGCTTTTAAAACAGGTTTTTCCTGGCTGAGCAAGTTTTTTTTTTAAGAAGTTATTTCCACCTCTGATGGATAGAGAGCTAGGAGGAAGAAAGAAGATTGGGAGATAGTAATTTTTTTTTTGGAAAATGATATATAAAGAGGGGAGCATGAACAAAGCAAGGCCTCGTCAAGAGATTCCCCAGATCTTTTCCCCCACCCCGCCCCATCTACTGTCATGATCAAACACGGAAGAAATGGACAGATCTAGGGTGAGTTGTACTAGAAAGTTTAGACATTTACCTGTAAAATGATGCAAGTTATTTGTTCCCCATTCTATTTATTGAACTTGTTCCAAGGCATAACCTATGGGTATCCTATTAGTTCTCTTCACATCATCCATTGATCTTCCTGAGATCCAGATGGGGGATACAGAATTTATATAACACCTTTCATGTCCTCGGGACATCCCAAAGGGCTTCACAGCCAATGAATTACTTTTGAACTGTAGTCAGTCTTGTTTTATGCCACCCAAATTCCAGATGCCACTATCTCAATCCTGTTTTTTGTGAAGCCAATAATAAGTATCTCACCTTGCTGCTACTCTCACTGGGGACTGAAATTCTTTTTTTTGGTTGTGTAAATTTTAGCAGGTGGTGAATAATACGTGAAGACACGGGCCTGGAGTTTCCGCGTTGGGCGGCCGAAAATTGCACTGGTGCATTTCATGCCGAGTTTCTGCTAAAATCCAGTAACCTAATCACAAACGTAAACTCTGCCATGCATCAGTGCAATTCGGCAGCTTAACATAGCAGAATCGTTTTTTTTCCAATCAAAAATATTCATTGATGAGGCATATTTAAGAGTGGTAGCCTGATGCAGTTTTATTACTACAGCAGAAGATGATGGGTTTATCACTTAAAATAAGCATTTTTAATAAGGGTGTCCAGTCCTCCCCCTGATTTAAAATCACTGACTCAAAAAACTATACCGAAGCATTTACTACTTTCATTGGTGTACACTAGTCAGTTTCTTAGTAAATGAATATTTTTTAATATTTAAAAACGTTTAAATGGTGCCTACTATTGCCTTTGTGCCTAAGAAAACTAGCTAAATTTTAAAACCCTCCTTGAATGGCCGCAGACTGGCGCAATCAGTGGAAATTCACTGTCCTCGTTGTTTCGCACGGCCAGTTTTGTGGTCTGGGCTAGCTTCAGCGAGATTTTTTTTAGCCAGTGCAAAACATCGCGGAAACTCTAATTACGCTGGGCATGAATTACACCTGGTGTAAATCGAAATTCCGCAATGTTTTCTGCTGATTCGGCTGGATTGTGCTGAAAAAGCCAGTGCAATCTAGTGGAAACTCTCCCAGGAAAGTTTAGCACTCCTTACCATGTCTGTTACTGTCCCTTTCTCTGTTTTTCTGTTCCTCTCTCTCCCTCTGTATTTCTGTTACTCCCCTTCTCTGATATTCTCCTGGTATTCTCTCCATTCCTGTGGTGCGCTCGAGACTCTCCTAACGCTGTCCCTCCACCCCCGTGATGTCCCCCAATACCACGCTTCATGTGTGCACATAGTGTATTAGCCACCCCCATCCCTTCACACCCCAGGCCCCTGGAAACACCTGCTGAATGGACTATATAAGGTGCTGTTCCACTCCCTTGACTCCCAAAGAGTTGCTTAGTGTGCACTTGGAAACTTGGTATGGTTGAGAAGATAAATAAGACCTGTTTAAGACTAATGCAGCTGAGGATAATCGGGCCTCCCCCTTCCCACCCCACCACCATTTTGAGTTAAAATTGAAAATTGTGCTTATTTTAGTTTGAGGTTAAAATTACAGTAGTAAAGCTACTCCTTTATAGTTAAGTGACTTAATCACTGCTTGTTTTAGCACCACAAGTACATGAACTGAAAATCAGCAAAACCGGTTGGTCCATGGAAACATGGATGTTCCTGGTCCAGCTGCCAGTTTAACGACACGTTTATCTCTTGTCAGTATCAAAAAGGAGCATCGCCTCCCCAACCTGTACTATAATTTGCTTTGGCTCTTCCTGTCAATTGTCTTTTTTAAAAAATATGAACAATGACTGACAGGAAAAGACCCTTTGGTCCATACAGCTTGTCCCACACAATCGTGATACCTTGTGTAACACAATATATACACTCTCTGCTCCACACCATGCGAGCTCCCGAGGGAGGTGAAAAACCAGATTTAAAAACTCAGGCCAATTTGGGGGGAAAAATATGGGAAATGAAGGGGAAGGGCCTCGGTCAAATAGAACAGGACATTGCAAAATTTGAAAAAGATATATTTTTTGAAAAGCAGAAGTAAACCAGGAAGCTGTGATTAGGAGATAACAAGCTTGGGTTTTTAGAGCCTTTAGGATTGTGTCGGAAATAGAAGATTAAGGAGTTTCACAGTTGGGAGGTCCTGAGTAAGAACGAGTTAGATTAGGTGAAGTGAACTCGAGGGCATGTGATTGAAAGGAACTTGAACATTTTTCAGCAGTAATGTGAAGTTATTGGTGATAGATTGGAAAGGAGTGGATGATGAGTAGAGGAGGCTACTGAAATGGAGAAGTAACAGAGTAGGGGGTCTGTACAGAGGCCTGCTTTAATGGGGTAGGTGGACGAGACATGAGGGGGCTGCAGCATAGATGGAAACTAGAAAACCATGAACGTAGCTGGAGGTGAGGAGCTCCCAAGATGGTACCTTGTTCAGAAGTATGTGTGTGCCAGACTGTTGGAGGCCAATTCAGAATGTAGACTGAATTAAAAAGGGTTTAATGTGAGAGATTAATGTTGAAAGATTAACTTGATTCCATCTATTAATAAATTCTCCATGAGGCTGGGGGAAGTGTTCTTTCCAGCTGCTGTTAGATTATGATTCTGGGAGCGGAGAACTTCAAAGTGCAATTTATTTTGCAGGCCAATCACTTTTCCTTCAAAATAAGTCTGGGAGTTGACACGGAGCCCATTCTATGAAATCCTGTCATGGAACAAGTGTATAGATGCGTTGACTATGCCTGTTTGGCAGGCATGGCACAGAGGTGTTTAATCCACTGGTGGAGATTGCAAGCCCTTTTTATATTGGCACTACTTCTCTTCCCCCCCCCCCCCCCCCCACCCCAAAGTGGGGTCCCAGGCACAGCCGGCAGCAACCCCAGTGTAAGCCTGATGGATTCACTGAATCCAACCACCAGAAAGACCCATAATCCTCTTGGTAAATGAATGGAGCAAATTGAGCAGGTTTACATGGAGGTCGCCGCTGGTTATCCAAGACCTGGGCTTCAGGAACTGGCAGCATAAACACCTCACTTGACCTCGATGGAGGATTTGTTCTGTGTCTGTCCTTATCCACATAACTTTCAATCCCATTCTTAAACAGATTTTTGTTGTGTTCTTAAAGGTGTTTGCTGACCCATGGTTAATTGCTTTTAACCAATTCCAGTACTTGATTAGGCATGATCATTTGACATTTCAACAAATGGTTAAATGTCTCTACACCCTTTTCTGCTCTACTTAATGGACAGCCATTCACTGCATGTTCATGTTTAAATGTGCAGGACCAAAATAGTAAATTTATCCCATAATGAATGACTGATCTGGGGAAGGTAGTATGTTGTTTAGCTTCATCTGCCATTCTTTCACCTATCCACTTATTGCTCCAGTAACCTGGAAATACAATTAGTCATCTGTCTATGTGGGCTGGGCAAGGACCTAGAACATGGAACCATGGAAGTTTACAACACAGGAGGCCTGTTGGCTTATCGTGTCTGTGCCGGCTCTTTGCTAGAGCAATCCAAAACTAATCCCACTGCCGCGGAATCTCCCCATAACCCTGTATCTTCCTCTGTTTCAAATATTTATCCAATTTTCCCTTAAAAGACCCAATGGTCTCTGCCTCAATCATTTCCTGTAGTAAAGCATTCCATGCTCCCAACAGCCTTCCGTGTAAAGAAATTCCTCCTAACCTCTCTCCTCACTCTTGGTGAATTGTAAATTGATATGCCCTCTTGTCCTCAGTAAATTAATCTGCTGTTCACCTCCTGATCTAAAATTGGCATTGCTTTTTGTTTTGTTCTAGCCAGACCCAGTACTTATAAATGTTCATTACTGCCCCAGTTTCTGTAGAAAGAACGCATATTATGCTACTCTTAAAATGCGGTTGTGTCTGGATGCATTTGTTGTGTGAGTTTTAAAGGTTAGCATGTTCTAACTTGGAAAGGGATGCGAGGGAGAGAAAATCACCTGATACCACAAAACAAACTAGACTCTCAGTATGTTTTGTGTTAAGTTGCCATCGTCACACACAGCAGTGCCAAACAATTCTGGATTCATATCTGTATTGCACCAAGTTCTCTTGCAGTCATTACCTCAACTTTTGGTTAAACGACAGCAGCTTGTCTTGGTCACAAACTCTTAAGTGATCTTTAGTTTTTAACCCTCAGTACATTTATGTAAATCAAGAAGTATTCTATCCCCCCTCCCCCACCCCGTTTGAGTCTGGATATTGTTATGAGATCCAGGCCATCTTGCTCCAAAGTACAAGGCTCTATTATTTACAAACCATGGGTGTGAACAGGTTTCAGTTCAACAGAGCAAAGCAATGAAATTTAATGAGGATAATGGGTGCGTGAAGGTGGAGCGGCTGGAAGTCTCAGTAAATAGGTTATTAAAATTGGTTGGGATGTAATGAGCTCTAAGATGATCACAGAATCTACTTTCGATCTGATCTGTTGATTACTCACTTCTACTCAATCTGTGCCATGCTAGTTTTTATATTGATGTAACTAATAGTTTCAAATCCCTCCTCAGAAGTTTTATGATCTAAAGAAAGGACTTGCATTATATATAACACCTTTCACATCATCAGGACGTCACAGCCACTGAAATACTTTCTGAAGTACAGTTACTGTTCTAGGCAAATGAGGCAGCTAATTTATGCACAAGAAGATCCCACAAGCAGCAAATTAGATGAATGATCAGATTATCTGTATAAGTGATGTTGGTTGAGGGATAAATATTGGCCAGGACACCGGGAGAACTCCCCTGCTCTTCTTTGACTAGTGCCGTGGGATCTTTCACATCCACCCGAACAGGTAGATGCGGTTTCGGTTTAACTTCTCATCCCAAAAAAATGGCACCTCCGACAATGCGGCACTCCCGCACTGCTGCACTGAAGTCTCGGCATACGTTATGTATTTACTCAATGGGTTTTTTTGTGTAGATTTGTCCTGGAAAAGCTAGAAAAACGCCACAATAGCGCTGATGGGCCTTCTCCTTGAACCACTGCAATTCTTGCACTAAAGCCATCCCAGTTCTCTATATGCCAACTTCTGATACTGCAGACATGCAAAGGAAGATTAAAAGGATCCAGTGTAAATTGCTTTGAAGCCTGCTCATGTATACTAAACATTTATTCAGTACACGTGGTTAGGGGTAAGCATAAGGGGTACGGGTTGGTGCTAGGGGTGGAAACTGCTACTGACAACGCCGTTGTCACTAGACGCACTATTCAATGAAACCTTTATCTTCAACAGGGTAGCCCTGTAGGTGGTCATGTGACCAATTGTCAATGGTCACATGATCTAATGTCATGTGATCAAACCTTCAGGAATGCAATCAAAGTTGGTAACCCTAGGTTAGGAAGCTACTTTAATGGTCATAATAATGTTTGTGGCTTGGTTGTTTCTGGTTACTAATCAAATACTGCACCAGTCGACTCTGCGCTGTACCAGATCCGCACCGGTCGACTCTGCGCTGTACCAGATCCGCACCGGTCGACTCTGCGCTGTACCAGATCCGCACCGGTCGACTCTGCGCTGTACCAGATCCGCACCGGTCAACTCTGCGCTGTACCAGATCCGCACCAGTACGTTCTACAGTACTGCTAAGTTGAGACAGTCATTTTATCTTATTGAACTGGAATATCCTTATTGTCCCTTTTTAAGTTTAAATATTTTAACTTGGTTTCTTATTACCTTCTTTCTAGGTTCCATTTGGCAATCTAAAACATCTGATTTTTGTGAAGTGCTGTAAGGTCACGTGCCAACTACCTGCCAATGTGGAAGGCTGCCCACTTTTAAAGACTCTGTTGATTAATCAAACTCTGCTGTAGGCTTTATGGATTCCAGTTTGAAGTTGGTTAATGCACAATGTCTTATTTTTGTTTCCCATACTTAAAAAGGCAATGACTAACATCTATTATTAGTTGGGTGAGGCATGACGAGCTCTGTCATTTGCAGTTAGCTGCAGACTTTTGTGTTCAAAAGATTTATCCGCACAGATGAGGTGCTTGAAATCGGTCTTGGGCGGTATGGTACCGGGCATCCATTATACAGCCCGCCTGATAAGTCAGTCCCATTGAAATCAATTGGCCGGAACGTATAAGAAGCAGACAATACAACACTGCCTTTTCCATTCCCACCCAAGTTGAATTTCCTCCACAAAATGTCAATTCGAAATCCACAAAATTTTCTTTTAAGCATCCTGTACAGCAAGTAGCTTTTGTTTTGTAATCAGTCAAAGAAAGACTTGCATTTGTACTGCGCCTTTCACGATGTCCCAAAGCCATTGAAGCAACTTTGAAGTGTCGCTATTGTTGTAATGTAGGAAATGTGGAAGTCAAGTTGCACAAATAGCAATGTGATAATGATCAGAGAATCTGTTTATAGGTATTGATTGAGGGATAAATATTGGTCAGGACTTCGGGAGAACGAACCCTGCTCTTCCATGAAAGGGCAGACGGTGCCTCGGTTTAAGGTATACATGCCCACTCCAGAGACTTTACATAATTTAGGCTGCTAATTCAGTGCAGTACTGAGGGAGTGCTGCACTGTCAAGAGGTGCTGTCTTTCAGTTGAGACATTAAACCGAGGCCCCGTCTACCCTCTCAAGTTGCACTATTTGAAAAACAGCAGGGCATTCTCCTGATGTCGTGGCCAATATTTATCCCTCAACTAACACCTAAAAACAGATGATCTGGTCATTACCTCACTGCTGTTTGTGGGAGCTTGCTGTACGCAAATTGGTTGTTGCATTTCCTACATTACGACACGACTAGTCTTCAAAAGTACTCAACTGGCTGTAAAGGGCTTTGGGGCGTCCTGAGGTCGTGAAAGATCACCATATAAATGCAAGTTCGTTCGTTCTTGTTTTTTAAAAAGTGGGTTGTACATAATCATTACCCCATAAAGCACGTACATGAACCAAAACTTAATCTCCCATTTTGGACCTAATAGATTGACAAATTTTGTAACTGGCTTATAAAATTCCAGTACAAATATGGTTAAGATTTGGCAGATCAGCTTGATCACATCACTGTGATTTTATCTTTCGGGAGAGTGCAAAATGTTAATGTATCTAAAAGTCCATTTCTCCAATCTTCTAAAGGAGTGTGTAGAAAAATGCGAGTGTTATTTCAATGCTGTATCATCTGTAGTCCTATAGTCTTGTGGACTCATGTAAAATGTCTCTGGTGTGGTTTTATGCATGCATTACTTTTGCTTCTCTGCCTGACAGATTCAATTAGTCGGCTATTATAGGGTGTAGCTGGAACAGTAGTTAGCTATTCTCAGTGTTAAATGGACAATGTTACATGAGAGTAGGGTGGAGCTGTTGTGTAGGTCGTCTGCAGACTTTGCCCTGATTCTGCACCTTCCAATCCAGACTCTGCCATGTCTCTACCCCTAATCGTAGACTCTTGCTGAACTCGGTAGTGTTAGCGCTGTGCGTTCTCTAGAACTTGGTAGTGTTAGTGCTGTGTAGTCTCTGAACGCGGTAGTGGAGTGCTGTGCGCTCTCTGAACTCAGTAGTGTTAGCGCTGTGCGCTCTCTGAAATCAGTAGTGTTGGCGCAGTATGTTCTCTGAAATCGGTAGTGTTGGCACTGTGCACTCTCTGAATGCAGTAGCGAAGCGTTGTCCGTTCTCTGAAATCAGCAATGTTCGCTCTCTGGATGCAGTAGTGTTGGCGCTGTGCGCTCTCTGGAAGTGGTAGTGGAGCGTTGGCCATTCTCTGAAATCAGCAATGTTAGCGCTGTGCGCTCTCTGAATGCGGTAGTGTTGGCACTGTGTGCTCTCTGGAAGCGGTAGTGGAGCGTTGCCCGTTCTCTGAAATCGGCAATGTTAGCGCAGTGCGCTCTCCGAACTGGGCAGTGGAGCGCTGTGCGCTCTCCGAAATCGGCAATGTTAGCGCAGTGCGCTCTCTGAAGGCGGTAGCCTGTCGAACGACGACTGGATCAAATTACACATTCCAGAAAATTTGAATTACCCTGCAGCAGACTGGATCAAATGACACATTCCAGCCAAAGGAGTCGGTAAGTATTAACCCCTCACATCCTGTAGGTTGCAATACCAGATTATATTACTTCCCCCACAGTGGTGGTAATAGACGCGACCCTCTCGCCCCAGCCTCTCCTCATCATTGCCCCTCCCAGCTCCCGCAGTGAAAGTTCTCACTGCGCAAACTCCGCTCCCATGGCCTGTCTCTCAACGTGCACGCGCCGGAATGAGGGAGCGGAAGTGAGGTCAAATGGTGACTCTCCCGCGGGCTGGCGGCGGGTTTGTTGCGGAGAAGCGGAAGTGACGAGCGTTCACTGCGCGGCCGTTAGAACAAAAATGGAGGAGGAACAGAAAGAGAATCTTCCGAGAGCCGCGGAGAGCGGCCTGGGCTCGGGTCCGGGCTCGGGTCCGGGTCCGGGTCAGGTGAGGCGAGGCGGCTGGAGTCACTCCGAGTCGCGAGCGGGGCCGTGCTGCTTACGTCAGAGGGTCCGGGCGGGGGAAGGGACTGGAACAGGCTGCAACTGGGAGACCGTTTATCAGAGACATCCTCCCCTCCCCTTTAAATGAGGAGAGACATCCTCCCCTCCCCTTTAAATGCGGCGATATCCTCCCCTCCCCATTAAATGAGGAGACATCCTCCCCTCCCCTTTAAATGAGGAGACATCCTCCCCTCCCCTTTAAATGAGGAGACATCCTCCCCTCCCCTTTAAATGAGGAGACATCCTCCCCTCCCCTTTAAATGAGGAGACATCCTCCCCTCCCCTTTAAATGAGGAGACATCCTCCCCTCCCCTTTAAATGAGGAGACATCCTCCCCTCCCCTTTAAATGAGGAGACATCCTCCCCTCCCCTTTAAATGAGGAGACATCCTCCCCTCCCCTTTAAATGAGGAGACATCCTCCCCTCCCCTTTAAATGAGGAGACATCCTCCCCTCCCCTTTAAATGAGGAGACATCCTCCCCTCCCCTTTAAATGAGGAGACATCCTCCCCTCCCCTTTAAATGAGGAGACATCCTCCCCTCCCCTTTAAATGAGGAGACATCCTCCCCTCCCCTTTAAATGAGGAGACATCCTCCCCTCCCCTTTAAATGAGGAGACATCCTCCCCTCCCCTTTAAATGAGGAGACATCCTCCCCTCCCCTTTAAATGTGGCGGTATCCCCCTCCCCTTTAAATGCGGCGACATCCTCCCCTCCCCTTTAAATGAGGAGAGACATCCTCCCCTCCCCATTAAATGAGGAGAGACATCCTCCCCTCCCCTTTAAATGAGGAGACATCCTCCCCTCCCCTTTAAATGAGGAGACATCCTCCCCTCCCCTTTAAATGAGGAGACATCCTCCCCTCCCCTTTAAATGAGGAGACATCCTCCCCTCCCCTTTAAATGAGGAGACATCCTCCCCTCCCCTTTAAATGAGGAGACATCCTCCCCTCCCCATTAAATGAGGAGACATCCTCCCCTCCCCTTTAAATGAGGAGACATCCTCCCCTCCCCTTTAAATGAGGAGACATCCTCCCCTCCCCTTTAAATGAGGAGACATCCTCCCCTCCCCTTTAAATGAGGAGACATCCTCCCCTCCCCTTTAAATGAGGAGACATCCTCCCCTCCCCTTTAAATGCGGCGACATCCTCCCCTCCCCTTTAAATGAGGAGAGACATCCTCCCCTCCCCTTTAAATGCGGCGACATCCTCCTCCCCTTTAAATGAGGAGAGACATCCTCCCCATCCCAATTAAATGTTGAGGCACTATATATAAATTCATCAGAAAAGGGAATAGTGCCAGAAGACCGGTGGGCAGCTGATGTGATTCTTATTTTTTAAAAAGGGGAGATAGAACAAGTCCAGGGAACTATAGACCAGTTAGCTTAACACCGGTGGTAGGAAAGGTAATGGAATCTTTACTTAAAGATGTAATTGAAAAACATCTGGAGAACAAAAATATAATCAAGACTAGTCAGCATGGATTTCAAAAGGGATGGTGATGCTTTTCCAACCTTATTGAATTCTTTGAAGAAGTATCAGAAAGGGTAGACAAGGGCAATGTAGTAGATGTAATATATTTGGATTTTCATAAGTATGAGTGTGCATTTTGGTACCAAGAATAAGGATGCCACATACACCTTGGAAAATAAGAGTTTAAATAGAGTAGAGCAGTAAGGGATCTGGGGCACAGACACACAAATCACTAAAAGTAGCAACACAGGTTAAAAAGGCCATAAAAAGCAAACTAAGCACTGGGGTTCATTTTTAGAGGGATAGAATTGAAAAGCAGGGAAGTTATGTTAAACTTTTGTAAAATCTTGGTTAGACCACACTTGGGAATACTGTGCACAGTTCTGGTCTGCATATTATAAAAAGGATATAGAGGCACTAGAGAAGGTGCAAAAAAGATTTACGAGGTTGTTACCAGAACTGAGAGGTTATTCCTATCAGGAAAGATTGAACAGGCTGGGGTTCTTTTCTCCACATCTATAAAAAGGAGGCAGAGAGGTGGTCTGATAAAGGTTTTTAAGATTACGAAAGGGTTTGATACGGAAGACGTAGAGAAGATGTTTTCACTTGTGGAGGAGACTAAAAGTAGGTGCTGTAAATATAAGGTAGTCACTAACAAATCCAATAGGGAATTCAGGAAAAACCTCTTTACCTAGAGAGTGGTTAGAATGTGAAACTCACTACCACAAGGAGTACTTGAGGCAAATAGCATGGATGTACTTAAGGGGAAACTAAATAAACATGCGGGAGAAAGGAATAGAAGTATATGCTGATAGGGTTAGATGAAGAGGGGTGGGAGGAGGCTGGTATGGAGCATAAACACCAGCATAGACCATTTGCGCCGAATGGCCTGTTTCTGTGCTATACATTTTGTTTAAGTGCGGGGACTGCCCCCCCCTTCGGACGCGGATTCCCCCCCCCCCTTCGGACGCGGATTCCCCCCCCCCCTTCGGACGCGGATTCCCCCCCCCCCTTCGGACGCGGATTTCCCCCCCCCACTTCGGACGCGGATTTCCCCCCCCCCCCCACTTCGGACGCGGATTCCCCCCCCCCCCCCCACTTCGGACGCGGATTCCCCCCCCCCCCTCCCCACTTCGGACGCGGATTCCCCCCCCCCCCACTTCGGACGCGGATTCCCCCCCCCCCCACTTCGGACGCGGATTCCCCCCCCCCCCACTTCGGACGCGGATTCCCCCCCCCCCCCACTTCGGACGCGGATTCCCCCCCCCCCCCCACTTCGGACGCGGATTCCCCCCCCCCCCCACTTCGGACGCGGATTCCCCCCCCCCCCCACTTCGGACGCGGATTCCCCCCCCCCCCACTTCGGACGCGGATTCTCCCCCCCCCCCCCCCCCCCACTTCGGACGCGGATTCCCCCCCCACCCCCCTTCGGACGCGGATTCCCCCCCCCCCCCCACTTCGGACGCGGATTCCCCCCCCCCACTTCGGACGCGGATTACCCCCCCCCCCCACTTCGGACGCGGATTACCCCCCCCCCCCCCACTTCGGACGCGGATTACCCCCCCCCCCCCTTCGGACGCGGATTACCCCCCCCCCCCTTCGGACGCGGATTCCCCCCCCCCCCCCCCCCCTTCGGACGCGGATTCCCCCCCCCCCCCCTTCGGACGCGGATTTCCCCCCCCCCCCCCTTCGGACGCGGATCCCCCCCCCCCCCCCCTTCGGACGCGGATTCCCCCCCCCCCCCCCCTTCGGACGCGGATTCCCCCCCCCCCCCCCCTTCGGACGCGGATTCCCCCCCCCCCCCCCCTTCGGACGCGGATTCCCCCCCCCCCCCCCCCTTCGGACGCGGATTCCCCCCCCCCCCCCCCCCCTTCGGACGCGGATTCCCCCCCCCCCCCCTTCGGACGCGGATTACCCCCCCGTCCCCGTCCCATCGGATGCGGATACCCCCCCCCCCCGTTCCTTCAGATGCGGATACCCCCCGTTCCTTCGGATGCGGATACCCCATCGCCTTTAAATGCTGAGACATATGGAGTCAGCTGTACCATTCAGCACTATATTGTCAGCCCTGGCTCAGTTTAGGACTCTCACCTCTGAGTCAAGTTGTGGGTTCCAGCCCTACTCCAGATACTTGAGCACATAATCTAGACTGACACTCCAGTGCAGTACTGAGGGAATGCTGCATTGTCAGACGTGCCACCTTTCAGATGAGACGTTAAACCGAGGCCCTGTCTTCCCTCTCAGGCAGACGCAAAAGATGCCAAGACACAATTTGAAGAAGAGTAGGGGAGTTCTCCCTGTTGTCCTGGCCAACATTTATTCCTCATCATCACAAACAGTTTATATAGTCAATTATCTCATTGTTATTTATGGGATCTTGCTGTGTACAAACTGGCTGCATATTTGCCATATTACAATAGTTTATCCTTCAAAAGCACTTCATTGGCTTTGAAACATCTTTGGTATAAACGCAAGTTATTTCTTACTTTGGAATTTGGACACCTTCCCTGTTAAAATTAAAGATGTCTTTCATCTTTTAATTTTTTATACTTGAAAATCCACCATTTAATTTGAATTAATGATTATATGTGATTTGCTTGGTCATTTGTTGTCTGGAGTCATGTGTGTAATTGGCTTGTGGCTTAATGACACACTCAAATATGCTGGATGCCTGTCTAAATTCTGAAGCTGGCTGCTATTTTGAGAATGGCTTGGTTTAGGTATTAAATTGGGTGGCAGATGTTGGTCGAGTCCCTTGTGTACCTCGCTCATAAAGCCTGATTCAAGTGATAGTTGGTGTTGCAGCATTTCATTATTCTACCACTAGATTTTCTGACAGTGTCCTGTAAGTTCATCAGCTAAGTCAGGGGGGAAATCGTACGTATCTTTAGGATCTCTATAGGTGAAATATAATACAGCATCGTATTTTTGTGCATTGTTAATACTATTTATATTAATGTGGTTTGTCACTGAAGTCGGAGCCTCATCATTAATGCTCCTTTTACAAATGAAAGTTTTTTAGTTTATAAGCTGCAGCCTTAAACAAAAGTATTTAAAATTAAAATATTGCCAAGGGTTTAATTATTATTCCTGGCTGCAAGAAATGACCACGCCCAACAATGTGAGGGGCAGAACATTCTCTCATTCACTCGCATTCTATCTTCCTCTTTCTCTTTTTTTTCTTTCTCTTCTCCCTCTCCTCTCTCTTCTCTTTCTTCCTATCTCTCCTCTCTCTCTCTCCCCCTCTGACTCTCTCTTATCTCTCTCTCCTTTCTCTCTCACACCAAGTCTAAGTCCTGCTCATTTATCGGCACTATCCTTGCTGGCCTACATTGGCTTCTGATCCTAGTGGGATTAGTTTTGGACTGCTCTAGCAAAGACCAGGCATAGATAAGATGGACCAAATGGCTGCCTTCTGTGCTGTAAACTTCCATAGTTCAAGCACATCACCAACTGCCACTCTGCTCTCCGCTTGCAGTTAGGAATTTTTTTTCCCTTTGTTAGTACTATCTACCCTTCAGTACCTTCTGTGAAAGCAGCTGTTGTCAATGATGCCTTTTTCTCCGGTTGTTCATTATCTGCACTAATTCTTGCTCTGGCACCAAGCTAACATCTTACAAGATACTATGGTGCAGCAGAACGGAGGGAGTTGTTTATAAGCAAAATGGCAAGCACATTTACGTTAATGGTGCAATAAAGATGGTGGGGGAAGAGAGGAGATATTCATGCGCGAATAAAACTTTAAAATGGAATACTCTCCATCAACAATTAAGAAATGCTGATACTACAAACTTCATGTTGGTCTTCGTGATTTCTTTAAGCCAGTCTTGAGCTTGCTGTTTCGACATTAAGAATCCTTCCTGTGACCTTGTGGTGTACCAGAAAGTAGACCTGAGCCAGAATAGAGGCAGTGGGCAGGGTGAGCCCTGACCTGGTGAATGTGTAAAGCTGAAGAATTCAAAGTATTCTTTCTGCTTTTTGACATTGCTGAATTGTGCAGAATGCTGTGCTGTATTGATGGGCCCATCAGCAACCGGGATGAGACTCATTTCACACGCGGAGCAAAAAGACTTTCATCTGGGTCCGGACTTAAACCTGGGCCCCCAAGGGGACGGGTCATTGTATCACCTAATACCCTCTGTTTGAAGACCTGTGCTTTCACTAGCGTTCCCAGCCCCTACAGTCACAGGGAGGAGTAGAGGAAAAGTGAGGTCTTACGGGGCAGGAACATTTAGAACAATGCAACCTGTCATTTTGTGCCTCTTCCAGTTGGGAGAATGATGGTATTGAAAGGGGAGCAAAAAAGTAACCCATTATCTTTTTGGGAGGTGGGGGGAGGGAATGAAATGCCTGACAATATCATTAGTTTTTAGTTGTCAAGC